>NW_019384569.1:2453-54173 GCF_000671375.1 Centruroides sculpturatus | reverse complement strand
ACCAGACGGAAAAACAAAAAATATCGTGTATCCACAAGCACTCCAATAAATAAATAGAATTGAAACGACACTTTGAAATGTTTTCCCAATGAAAATGAATAATAATATAATAAGTTTCAATAAAAATGATAAAATGTAAATTTAATTTTATCATAACGAGTTTGCTTGAATTTCGTTTCTTCTGAGATTGCAGCAATGTGCGACGGGTAAGCTAGTTTATAAATAAAACATTCCAAAAAATTTGCAGACTGATAAGGGAAAAAAATTTTATAATAGGTTAGTAAAAAATTTGTTTAAAACATAAAAATTAACCATTACTCAATGCATTCAGATACAAAGGCTGCCGTTGTCGAAAGATTAAATAAAACTTTGTGGAATAAAATATGCAGATTATTTACTTATCATAATTCTTATAAATATATTGATAAATTATCCAATATTGTAAAAATCTATAATAATTGTTCTCATAGAAGTATCAGCATGGCTCCCTCCAAAGTTACACTCTTACATCATACTGCAATTTTTCAAAGACTATATGGTATAATAGGAGAAAATAAATTTAAATTCAATATTCATGATCTTGTTCAAATTTCAAAAATATGTTAAATGTTTAGTCAAGGGTATCTACCCAGAAACAAAGGAAATATTATTGTTCACGATTAATTTCTATCACATCCTAAAACATGCATATTGAAAGATTTAAAAAACAAAATTTTGGAAGGAAAATTTTATACAGAATAATTACAGAAGGCAATAAAATGATACAGTCAAAATTTTGCAATGCTGATAAGTAATGCTAGTATGACTTATTTCCCAAGGATACTGTCACATTTCACAATGAAAATAAGTCATCCTATTAATTTACAAAGAAATTCGGCAGTTGGACTGAATTTCTTAAATATAAAATATCATTAGTTTCTGATAACTTTACAATATCAGAGAGAAACTATGTCATATTTTACAAGATACTTGTGAATCTAACCCCAGCTTTGTAAAATTAAAATATTAAAACAATCCAGGATAAAATGTATTTGCAATGTTAAAGACTAAATACAAAAAAATTTTTTGAAGTCTTTGGTACTTCATTTGGAACTTAACAGATGTTTATGAACAAATGTGCCAAAGAGTTAAAAAAAAAGTTTTTTGTATTTAGTCTTTCAATATTGTAAAAACCAGCTTGTTTGAAAATTATTTTAGTTTTATTTTATCTTCCTGTAATTGATTTATAACTTAGAATAATTCAATTGAATTTTTGCAATATACTAAAATAAAAAAATGATAAATTGATATAAACTTACTCAGGAAAAATAGTTTCCATATTATAATCCAAAACATCTCCAAGTATTATTTTCATTCTTCCTGGTGCTGCATTTGATAAAAGCTAAAATTTATAACATTAAACAATTATTTTATGTATAGTTACTTCTTGAAAAATGCTATAATACAGTAGAATCTATTTACTGTAATCTCTTTGGATTTTCATCTACACTGATAACATTAAGTGGAATAAGTAAATAAGACTACAATTAGAGGAAACTTGCTTTATTGACTAATATCAAAAGGATATGCTAAAAACAAAAAAGTGCATAATTTAAAAATTTATTAATTACAATGAAAACTTGATATAATGGGTCATCTTTCAAAGGAATTTTGAAAGATGACCCATCTGGCTACAAACTTGAATATATCAGTTCCACCACAAGGTCACTCAAAATAAGAGCTGAACACAAACATGATATTGACAAAAAGAAACAAAACATCACCCTAGCTATGTATACAGTGGATAACAAGATGTACACCTTTCTTGACAAGGCTACTATCATCAAGAAATCAAAACACACTGACTCCAACACGATACTAAAAACATTAAAAATATTTCAATTTGACAAAAAGAGCCACTGCATAAATTTTAAGGATGAAAAATAATTATCATATGCATGGAAATCCTTATATGATCACGTGACCAAATATGATGTAACAACATGATGTAGGGACAGTATAACAAAAAGTTCTTGATTATAGTTATATAGTTTTTAAATGTTTACTTTCTTACTTTTATATTTTTGGTACTGCTATTAACTTTTATATTTATTGTTACATTTAATTGTATTTTATATATTTTGAGAATTGCTTTTGTTTAATTTTTCAAAAAAGTCATTGTTTGATTTCAAGATGATCTCCAATTGAAGATTGAAAATGTTAGTTGAAAAAACCATTTTTTCAAATTAAACCTTACTGGAATGCAATTTAAGGCTTTTGAAGTGTTAAGCTTAAACTACTTGTAAAAACGCATTTACAAGAACCTTACTTCATTTAAGGACTTGTTACATTAAGGAGAAGAGAGTACAAAAAAAAACTAGAAAATGACAATCTTTTTTCAGACATTTATTGTAATACAAATCTGTATGCTAGTTATTCAGCATTTCAGATTACCGCCCCTCTTCAGTAGAAGGTTACAAAAACTTTCTGTAAAAATTATTTTAAAATTATTTTACAACAAAATTACAAGAAAGGTATCTTATTCATTTTTCAAAAAATTATTTTTTCCCACTAGATCAAATACAGTTAAATATGTATCCAGTATAAAAATTGAAGATGTAGAAGGAATGTTACAGTCTTTACATTGTAAACAGTGGTTAAATAATGTGTGTGTTTTTATAATAAAAATAATTACTTTCAATATAATAGTAATTTTTATATTCAAAAAATAAGTATACCAATGGGCACCTGCATAGATCCTACAATTGCAAATTTGGTAATGAAATTAGCAGATGATCAGATAAGTAAAGTAAAAGGCATTGTATTTTTAGTAGGCATGCATATGATTGTATTGTAATGTTTGATAAAACAACAGATATGTGAAAAACAGATTTTGGAAAACATTAATGAAATAAATGATCATATTTAGTTTAAAATACAAAAAATAAAAAAATAGAAGTTTAGTATATTTATATCTTAAGATAATTAGAAATAATAATAATTTGGAATTTTAAACATATAGAAAGCCTGTTGCTGTATCAAAAGTGATTAATTACTATTCATATGTTCCAATGTATATTAAAAGAAATGTTTTTGAAATGTATGTTAACAAAATTAACAATAGAAAAAGTAGACAACAAGAAAACAAAATAAAATCAGTTATTAATATGTTCTTATTAAATAATTACCCAAAAGTAATTTTAGAAAAATGGCTTAAATTATAAGATCAAAAAATAGAAATAGATAAAAGTGATGTTAAATATATTAAATTACTCTATGAACAAAAATTATTTGAAGTAATTAAACAAATAGTAAGAAAAGTAAACATAATATTAATACCAGAACAAACAAATAATATATGTAAATAATTAAGATTTAAAAAGGAAACAAAACAAGGTGATGTACTAAAAAGAAAACGTGTTGTATATTCTTTTGAATGTAACTGTAATAATAAATATAAATATGTAGATGAAACAAAAAAAAACCAAGTATAAGAATTTCTGAAGACATTAGAGCAATAAAATATAATTAAACTAACTCAGCAGTGGCTAAACATTGTCAACAAAAATGTTGTGAATTAATTTAAAATTAGTAAAAATTGAAAAAAATGAAGATCACAGCATATGAATCCTGTAGATATGTAGATTGTGTGATTAAGTTAGTGTTGAAATGGCATTTTTCAGCAAGACAATGTCCACTTAAAGATCACAGCCATATTACAGAATGCTTTTGAAGCAATTGAGATAACCAATCAGCCAGGTTCCAAGATCTACTCCTTATTGAACACATGATAAAAACATCCTTCAAACACCAAAACTCCAGTCTGAAAATATAAATTTAATGCAAAACAAATATTTTCAATTGCCTTAAGCAACCATCATCAGGTTAGAGAAATATTCTAAATAAGAACACAAATTTAGAACAAACAAGTTTAAAAAGGTCAGAACAACATCTAACTGGTTGAAATTAAAAACTGACTTCAAATAATGATGCTCATGCTTTTGGAAGTGTATTATTATCCTTAAAACTGACTCATGTTCTCTTCCTATATTTAAATTTATGTTTTCAAACTGGAATTTTGATTTTTGGTAGATATTTTTACAATATAATCCAAGTACTAACTTGTTTTATGAACACACATGGGAATGATGGAATATTGCACTAATTCAAGCCTCAATTTGCCATTAATATTAGGAAACTGACTACATAATTGAAGATATTGCTCAAGACATAACTTTTAAAATGATTACTGTTAAAATAGATCATATTCAGTATTAATTTCAATGCATAACTTTAATGAAACAGTAGACCAGTAGACATATGAAAAATATGTCTACTGATAAGATGATTAAGTTTACAACTCTCTTTTTAAGCTAAATTTCTGTAAACTTAAATAAAGTGGTCTTCATGTTTATTTTTTATTTGTGCCAGTGTATATTATCGTTAAAAATATCACAAGCTTAATTATATAATACATTTTCAATTTCTGTTATTGCTAGGTTATGAAATTTTGCTCCTAATAATACAATTAATTAATAAAACAATCAAAAAATAAAATGTAAATTGTCTTATATGTAGATTTTTTTTAATTCTTACCTTCCTACCATTGGAAAAATTTATATGGAAACAACATATCTGCATAACATCTAATAAACTCACAGATAGTTTCGTATGTGTTTTATTAAGATAATTCTGACTTATATTAATGGAACATATCAGAATCATTTATCATTGTAAGACACCATAATGAAGAAATGTCTGTATTTGCCTAATTTAAAATTATAAACTAAATTAGATCTCCCAATTTCTAAATAATCAAAAATTAAAAAAAATGCCTCAACATTTTGGGTACAGATAAGCAAACAAAGTTCAACAATAATAATATTTTTCATACTAAAAATTTTTGATGCATTTTATGATCATAGAAAAGCAGCAAATTGCATTAATATTTAAGCACGTAGATAATTGAAAAATCTTGTAATAATTGAAAAAAATAATCAATTCTTAATTTCCATTAATTTAAAAATTTTATTTCTGAAATTACTTACCTCCAGACTAGGTAAAAATCTATCATCTTTCTCAATCACAACAACATGTTTGGCTCCTTTCATCAAAATTGAACGAGTAATATTTCCTGGTCCAGGACCAACTTCACAAACATAACAATCCTTGACTCTACCAGCAGATTTTACAATTTTATTTGTAAGCTTATAATCCAGTAAAAAATTCTGAGATAAATGACGTCTTGCTTTTAACTTATACATGTGCATAAGTTCTTTGATGCTTGGTAAAGGTGGAAGACGATTTACAGATTCTTGAATGATATTTGCTGAAGTTTTGATAATTGTTGAAGAAGCCATGTATAGATTCTGGAAAGAAAAATTTTCATCACTATTTTTGTGTATATTACAGAGAAAATTGCTAAAATATTAATAAAATCTATAAGCTTCTATGCATCTAATTTCATTATGATGATGATGAATTGTCCAATTATTAAAATAATGAATAAAGAAACAAGAGTCAATTCAAATTCAACCAAGAGTTATTATTTAATGCATAAAGTTTTCTGATTCCCATGAAGAAGTTAATATTTTAGAGTTCTTTCCAAGCTGGTTCTAAAATCAAACTTGGAGAAAACACTTTGCAACTGACTAGCTAAAATATTTTTTTATTTTATTTATTTATTTTTTTCAGATAACTGGTCTAAGAATTAATAAGCTGTTGAGTAAAGCCCTATATTAAATTTCAGTTTTAAGAAACAATATGATAGATTGTTTGGTACTAAATTATTCCAATAGTAACATACAAATTAGATAAATTTTTTGCTTTTCTCCAATATATGAAAAAAACAGCTAATACATTAGAGTAGAACAAATTAGACATCAAGAAGATCTGTAACATAATTAAGCCATGAAGAGAGATGCTTTTCATCCAAATTTATGTTATCATCATAAATGTTGGTTGGCAGTGACAGAACATTTTGCTTTTGATATACAATATATATAGAATAAGATATTTAGATACAGATATTATTATATTGCATTTAAAGGCATTTTTATATATGAAATACAGCTAAAAAGCTTAAAAAAAAAAAAAGGCTTTGTTTTGGAGAATCAGGAACGGATTAATCTATTTTATACTGTTTATCAGAATATTTGTTTCGGTTTTAGAACAAATTGGTTTTTGAACAAGTTTTAAAAATGAATTAAGTTCAAAAACCAACATTTGACTGTGTAGTATTATTGAACAAAACTGTTCAATAGACTGTGAGGAAAAATTAAAATTTATGCAGAGAATGGAGGAAAGTGTACAGATAACTTTAACTAGTATGCAGTCTACAAAGTAGTTTTGTGGACAGTCTGCTTTAAACAAATACAGCAGGTGATCAGTTAACGAACATAATCTGTTCCAAGACTTTGTTCACTATCCGAATTGTTCATTAACCGTTCATTTAATTGTTCATTATTGATTTACTATAGGTTTTTATGGGAATTGATTAATTTGTTCTGGATATTCCAAAAAATAAAAATATATATTTTCCTATGTTTATTTATATGTAATAATAAAAATACATATATACACAGTCTTGCATTTTTATTAGTAATGTTTTTTCTGTTTGTGAGGGTTAAAGAATCTATCTAATGTTGATTGCTTTTCTCTCTTCTTCAAGATTTTTCAGAAGTAATTAATAGCATTGTAATTGCAGAGATCCCCAAGTCTATTAACATCAACCTGGTTTGGATGCCATTCTAAGACCATTGTTCTGACATCCTCCTTCTTCAAAAGATCTTTAATAGCAGATATTGGCATTAATCCTCTTTTTTCAGAAGAAAACATATCTCACCGAGTTTCTTGGCGTTCTGTCATCAGGTCAGTTTCCGTTATAAGCTCTTCAATGTTCTTTATTTCTCAATGTGATTTTTGTTACTCCTTTAGCTGCTTAAGTCTTCTTGATTATACCATATCTTTCTTAGATAAGATTGAACTGCAGCCTATTGTATATCTGTTCAAGCCATACTGCCCAGCAACATCAGACATCTGCCCACCTTTGCTATTATACTCTCACCTTTTGAAAATAAAAACCGATGCAAAACTTAACGAGTGCCTGCCTGAGCTCACAAATACTATAAAAATATTGTTTGTCAGAAAAATAAAAGTTTGAAATTACAAGGGAGAGTTTCAAAGTTCAGAGAAATACTGTCCAATCTGTATATACCAGATTGAGCATCAATGTTGACATCTCCTGCACTCCAAAAAGTTTTGAATTGTTGCCTGAAGACAAAGGAAGAACAATCGGTATTCATTATTTTACATCGCTGCTTCTTGTGTTTGTTCTGTGAGGTGTTTGTTGTCTGAACATAAAAATCTTTCATGAAAGTGTTCGTTATCTGATCACCCACTGTACTAATAATATTCAATTTAGAATCTTTAACAAACATCGATTTTGAAAAATGATTATATACATTTTAATATAAACAGTTCTTGACTTTCATTTGTGATACTTTAATATCCTTAAATTGTTTTTACCATACATTTCAAATTTAGACTTTCATACACTTTCAGATGACAAACAAAAATTTTGAATTATTATGTGGAAATGCTATGTGCTAGTTTTCGTTTTGGTAATAGCAAAATCATTTTTTATGAGATGAGAACCAGAAGATTCTATCTACATTTTTTCACTTTTTTACTTTAATCTGTTCTTTGGACAATCATCTTTCTGTTAACACAGAGTTTTGTCATTTTATAAGCAGTAGAGGAGTAAAGGCAAGTTTTCAGCATACACATATGTTCTAATTTGCAAAAGTTGGCCAAACTTCAAATTTTTCTGCCATAAAAATGTATCTAAGTCAGATAGAACCCTCTATTTCTTGTGTTGTGATTTGTCAAAATAAAATATTTATTGTCTATTTCTAATAATATTTTTTCAGTGAATATGATTAAATGCATAAAAGTAA
The DNA here is from genome assembly GCF_000671375.1 of Centruroides sculpturatus. NCBI lineage: Eukaryota > Metazoa > Arthropoda > Arachnida > Scorpiones > Buthidae > Centruroides > Centruroides sculpturatus. The sequence goes on along the minus strand of NW_019384569.1, from coordinate 46,236 downwards.
AACTTTCCTACCTCAATTAAATTTTATTATTTTTTCTATTTGGATGTTATGAAAACAGTTCCATTTCCAGAGAGAACATAACATATGTATAACCCACAGCTGTATTGTTTAACTTTCAGACATTCTACATTCATACACATTTTTAAGACCACATTATATCTGAAATACCTGTATGTCATTTATCTCTGCATATAAAATAGACCAGGGGTTCCCAACCTTTTTGTTACACAAGCATATTCGAGATTGCAAAAACTACTGTAGTGGCAGGCACAAATCAAATTTCAAAAAAAAAAAAAAAAACAAATTAAATATTGTCCTTTATTATAACATGCATTTTCTAACATATATTTACTATAACATATATACTTATTATAAAAGCCAAATTAATGTGATCTTTTACACTGCATTTCATTTGCTAATTTCTCACAGTAGGGAGTGTAAGATGATAATCCCAATTGTAAACAATCTACAATGTTGGCATTAGTAAGTTGAGATCTGATTTTTGATTTTATAATACTCATGGTGGGAAATAAAGATTTGCATAAATGTGTGGAACCAAAACAGAATTTGATTTTGAAGGCTCCTTTTTTTCAAAAGATTATACTTTTTATTTTCAACTAAATTCAAAAAGTTTTCATCTGTATCGTGAGATTTTAATATTTTGTCATTTTGAAAATCTAAAATCTCTTCTTCAATTATTGATGCTTTTTCTTAAAGTTCTGCTATAGATTTAGCAGTTTCAGTAATATCTACTTGTGTAGTAAAAGGATTTACAAGAATTGTAGCCACAGGTTCAATAATCATAAATTTTTGGAATTTACTTTCAAACTGTTCCAAAAGGTTTTTAAGATCAAAACACTTACTAAAACATCTTTTCTTGCAGCCAAAGTTTATAAGAGAAACTTTCTAACGTTTGCGGTCTTGTAAATCGAACGCTTACTAAGCGTTCGATTTACAATTTGTTGTTTTATTTGATTTATTTTTCTTGAGAAAGGTCTTTTAACAAGACCGAAAACGTTAGAAAGTTTCTCTTATAAACTTCGGCTGCAAGAAAAGGTGTTTTAGTAAGTGTTTTGATATTACAGTATGCAGTCTCGAACGATTTAGGTTTTTAAGATGAGTAAAAAATAATGTTAGGTCAAAATTATTTTCACCAGTCACTTTTTAATCCTTGGAAATGTACAAGAGAATTTTTCAACAAATTATGTATCCAAAACTGTATTTTGGCTTTGAATGCTTTTATAGAGCTAATCATTTCAGCTAATATTAATTTTTTTCCCAGAGATCCAGGTTTAAACTGCTCAATTTTTCACATATGTCAGTTTAAAAAGCCAAGGCCATCAACCATTGTAGATTATCTAAAGTTCAAACATTTGACCTTTTGAAATAAAGAAATTTTCTCTCTTTCAAAAGATCAAAAAATTGGCCAAGGGCTTCCCCTTTATTTAACCAAGGTCATCTTGGAAAGATTCATCTTTTTCCACAAGGGCTTTAAACAATCTATGTGATAAAGGATTTGCTTGAATTTTGTTAATTATTTTAACAACAACATTCATAACATGTTTAAAGGATAATATTTTGGCACACAATGATTCTTGATGTATAATACAGTGATAATACATAAGTTCGAAAAGGATTCATCTTTCTTGCAATGGGAAATGAATCCATTATTGCAGCTCACCATTGCTGGTGTACCATCAGTAATTATTGTGATAACTTATGTAAAGGCATATTAATTTTTGTTGAGTAATTTTTAAAGGTGATATAAATATCTTTTCCTCTTGTTCACTCTTGCATTAATAGTAACCCAATACAGTAGTTCTTTCACACTAAAATCACTGAATACAATTGTTATCATTACTGCCAATTTCACTGTATCTGATATATCTGTTGACTTGTCTAATTGTAATGAGAAATACTCACATTCTTAAAAATAATTTTTTAACTGACTTTGTAAACCTGTTGAAATTGCCTGGATTCTTCTTGTACTTATATTTTTTGATAATGGCAAATCTTGCATTGGTGAAATAATTTCTCACTTATTAGAAAATCCTTCAAATAATGAATTAGCTCCAACAAGAAATGCTTTCTTAAATATCAATAGTTCACTTTCTAAAAATGTTTTTTTTTCATTTTGCCAACAAATGAGAAATTTTAAAGGAAGCAATAGTGACTTTTTTTTTTATTTACATGGCTGGTAAAAAATACTTGCTGGGTACATAATCTCGATTTCAGTTGATTAAATTTTCTTTTTCTTAACTCGGATTTAGGCAGATAACTAACCTTGTAAGAACTGTGATTAGTTTTGTAATGACATTCAACGTTTTGTTTTTTTGCCAATGACACAAAACTGTTGCATATTAAGCAAATACATTTCTCCTTTTTCGATAACAAAGTAGTTGTCTTCCCAATCTTTGTTAAAATAATAGGTTTGTTTTTTTTTTACTTGGATTACTGATTTTGAGGTAGAATGTATATATACAAAAATAATAATAATAATAGCATGTGATGACAACAGTATGAGTTTACTACTAATACAATATAGATGCCATGGAGACATGATTATAATAAGCATGATAAATTAGACAGTGGTCAGTGTAGCCCAATTTAGCAAATTTCTCACTACATCTAGCAAGATTATAAAATTGGATAACTTTTTATTTTCTCTATTTTTAACATTTAATTTCTTTTCATTATTTCAAAACTTTGCTGTGAGCACACGTAAATAGCTCCACAAGTGCCCATGCACCGGTGGGCACAAGGTTGGGAACCCCTGAAATAGTCTAACCAAAGGGTTGCCAAACTGCAATTGCAGTATTACCATAACCAATTACACCATAATAATAATATACAATAATTTAGTTGAGCAGGCATCTAAAAGAAACTGGTGTATGCACGTTGGGGTAACAATGAACATTACATATCTCATGATGATGTTCCATACCATGTTATCTTCTTCCTTCCGTTTTTAGCCAGATTCTATCCATGAAAACTGGAGATTTGGTAATCCTAAGGCTAACATTTGCATGAGTTACAAGTAACAACAGAAAACGGCAATATCTAATTGTTTCTCTAATGTTATTAAATTATTGACAATTAATTTGATTTTTAAACAGCAAATAAATACGTAAATTTATAAGCCATTACTCGAAGATTTAGAAGTCCAAATATTTAATAAAACTTTAAAAATTATACAGAATTACCTCAACAAATTAATTGTATATTTGCAGAATATATCCTAATAGAAACACTGTATTCGCAACATGTGTAAGGTTTAAAACGCCCCCTTTTGACGTACAATATAATATCAATTTAAAATAATTTTATTGATATAATTTTTTAATACAGTATTAATTATTTTAAAAATAAATTACTTTTATTTTAAATTCTATAAAATAAAAATATTTTTATTTTTATTAAAATTCGTTTTTATTTAATAATATATCGAAAATATTTCCTGAAATTTAATTCTTAGTAGGCCTGTATAATTTGTTAAAAATACAGTTTATAAAACGCAAATAAGTTAATAACTTTTGACTGATTTTATTAATAAATCATTAATCATGAAATTGGATAATTAACAAACTTAAATTTTAATTTCTTAAATTTGAAAAATTAGCAAAATTGAATATATTTACTGTATATCAAGTTTTCAACCAGGAATAAACAAAAGGACCAACAAGCTAAAAGGCTGACAAATGAAAGTTACCTTACTCTAGTTAAAATAAAAGAACAGATTACAACATCTGTGTATATGAATACACCGAAGCATTTCCTATGTGATAACAAAGCAATGGCAATTAGCAGCGAATACATAAGATCAGAATTGCAACTTCAACCATCCTTTGAATAAATATAAATTGTTGTGCTGTATAAAGAAAAAGAAAAGAAAATACAGTTTTTTTCATAATTTTTGCACTTTTCAATTCTTTATATTTCGTCAACCGCTTTATACAACTACCTAAGAAAAAAAAATTTTTCTTCGAACCAAACGAAGTATTAGAAATTACTATAGGTGTTTGAGAGTCGAAAAACTCGATCTCTGAAAATCGGCAACTCTGATCCCTGTATACGTAGTCAGTCAATGACTTTTTACTTGTCCGGGAGTCACTACCATAACTCCTGTGGTGGTACACCAATGTATTTGTTATTTTTTTCATATATGTTTTACAGGGGCGTGCCGTGACATTTGATGATAGGGAAGCTGTGTTTTTGTAACAAGCCGACTTCCAGGGGCAATCAGTCAGTGATGGTCTAGGGCCCCCATACTCAATCTGCGGCCCGCGGGCCACATGCGGCCCGCTGACCTTTTGTGAGTGGCCCGGACGTAAATAATGCAGTAAAAATATGAATTTTGAAATTTTCGTGGCAAAAAATAGATTTGGTCACTCCGCCCACACCGCTAAGTGCTTTTTGTCCATAGAAAGTTGTCGCCGGATGTCCGAGCATTGTGAACACGTGGTGGCCATCAGGGGGCGATCCGCAAGAGACGGTAAAAGTAGAGCTAGACTTAGTAATTTATAGAGACCCCGTAGCGCCTACACGCGATACCCGTCCCGTGTTGTTCCCGAATATTTTCGTGTTGACCTCATTTGTCGAACCCGAATTTATTCATTTCTGCACCGGAACGTTTTTGATACTAGATGTCGCTATGCGTCATAATTTTTATATTAAAACGAACTTTAGAAATAATTTTTTGTTTTTATATTTATTAATATATCTATTTTGTTTGTGAAAAATAAAACAAGTAATTTCGGATGATAAAATAGCCACGATTATTAAAAAAAAAAAAAACGTGTAATTTTCGACGAAAATTCAACATGGCGTCAAGAATTTAAACATCGAATAGGTTAAAGTCGTAAGTCATAACTTGTTTGTTTTGCTTGTGTTCTGTGGCTCTGTAATTGTTAAAGTACCTTAAGAGTTATAATTGAGTAAACAATAAATCACATTGAATTAGAGACCATTTTATTTGAGAAATTGTAATTTATAATTATTATCAACCATGTCAGGAGTGTCTTCCAAACACAAACGAAAAATGTCTGACGAAAATAGAATGTTTCAAGACGAATGGGAAGCTGACTATTTTGTAGTGCAAAACAAACACGGTTTTGCAACTTGTTTGATTTGTCGTGAAAGTGTTATATTAAAAAAATATAATATTGCTCGTCATTTTAACACTAAACATAAATCGTTCAATGATACTTTTCCTCCAGGATCTCTCATAAGACACGAGAAATTGGCTATTTTTAAAAAGTCATTGCAAAATCAACAAAATATTATGTCTGTGGCAATAGTACAAGATGCAGCTGTAACGAAAGCATCGTATGAAATTTGTTATATACTTGGTAAACATATGAAACCGTTTACTGATGCTGAAATTGTGAAGGAATGTTTTTTAAGCGCTTCCAATGTACTGTTTGATAAATTCAGTAACAAAAATCAAATAATTTCTGAAATAAAAAAAATCCAGCTTTCAGATTCTACCTGTGTTAGACGTATTGAAGATATTGCGAACCATATTTGTGATAACGTAATTGAAGACTTGAAAAACTGCAAGTTTTTTAGTTTAGCTTTTGACTCTAGCACGGATATTTCAGCGACATCACAATGCTCGGTTTTTGTTAGATATTGTACAGTACAAAATTCAATTTGCGAAGATTTTTTGAAATTCCTTCCAATGAAGGGCCAGACCAGGGGCAAAGATTATCTCGATACTATTTGCAATTTTCTAGAACAGAACAAGATAGATGTAAAAAAATTAATTTGTGTGTGTACCGATGGCTGTCCTTCAATGACTGGATCTGAAAATGGATTTATTTCTCTACTGAAACAGAATTATGATTTGACAAATTTAATAACATTTCACTGCATCATTCATCAGGAAAACTTGGCTTCACGTATTGCTAATCCTAAAGTAGATACTGTGATGAAAACTGTCATAAATATAGTGAATTATATCCGAGCACGAGAACTGAACCACAGAAAATTTAAAAGTCTTTTAGAGGAAGTGGATAGTCAATACAATGATGTTCTTTTACATACCTCAGTACGTTGGCTTAGCAGGGGGAAAGTTCTGGAAAGGTTTTTTTCTTTGCGAAAAGAAATAATGCTGTTTTTACAGCAAAATAATAAAATATACAGTGAACTGCAAAATAATGAATGGTGGTGTATTGTAGCGTTTCTGTGCGACATTACAGAGAAGCTGAACAGTCTCAATACTGGTTTGCAGGGTAAAAATAAAATAATTTCACAGATGGCGAATAAAATATTTGCCTTCGAAGAAAAATTAAACATTTATTACCAAGAAATACAGAACAAAATACTGCGAAATTTTCCAACCATGACAAACGCTAAGCAGGACGGTATTAATATTTCTCCAGAAAACTATACAATTTTTTCAAATTATTTAACTGCGTTATCTGAGGAATTTAAACATAGATTTCATGATCTAAGGAAAATAAAAAATATCCTGTTGCTCATTGAAAATCCCTGGCACTTGGAACCGGCAATAATATCAGAATTGGCTGATATATTTGCATGTAATTACGCAGAGCTATTTGACGAATTTATTGAGATGAAGAACAATACACACCTGGAAGCTATTTTTAAAGAAAAAAGAGCGGAAAATAATTACGTTGACTTCTGGAAAGTAGTGCCCGAACAATATAAGACTGTAAAAAAATGTGCTCAAATTTTACTTACGTTGTTCGCATCAACGTATCTATGTGAAACGTCATATTCAAAAATGAAATATGCAAAGAACATATATAGAAACCGGCTTACTGATTCACACCTGGATGCCGTTTTACGAGTAGCATGCAGCAGTTACAAGCCTGATTTAAATGAAATTGTGAAAAAATGTTCGCAATATCAACAGTCACACTAAATTTCTAGGGTAAGTGAAAAATTATGTAAGTTTTTTATTATAATTGTTATGTTGCGGCCCGCGTGTAATAGCTATCATGTGTATGTGGCCCGAGAAAAAAGGTTGAGTATGGTGGGTCTAGGGCCTAGACCATCACTGACTGATTGCCCCTGGAAGTCGGCTTGTTACAAAAACACAGGTTCCCTATCATCAAATGTCACGGCACGCCCCTGCAAATTTGCCAATAGGTGTGCCGCAATCGTTTGGACTCTTGATTTGTTTATATCCTATGCAGAAAAGCATTATGTCGATGTAAAATAAATGTTATCGTTTCAGTAATTGCATAAGCAACTGTATTTTACAAAGCTAATGTTCAGATTAATATTCTTATTTAATATAAGTGAGCTTAAAATAAATGAATAAAAATTAATAACATATTCTTACAGAGTGATTTTAAATAATTTTCTTCAACAAGCCAATTTAATAATTCATTGGAANTATAAAATTAATATTTTAAATATTTTCCTCTCATTTAACTATCAAAATATGAAATATATTGCAAAGAAACCAAATACTTTTTATAAGTTACACAGTCAACATACTCATAAATATCTAAATATAAATTGTTATTACTAAGTCAATAAAAATATCTAATACAACGTACATCTAATTAATAATTAAAATAACAAGAGTTATTATAAACAATTTTTTGTAATACTGTATTAATATTATATAGATAATAGTGAAGCGTGTCACAATGACATTCTTAACAGCATGAATTCTTTGTGATTGGAAAGTACAAATAAACAATACAAACTGTTCGGATATAGTAAATAAAATTGTTCAGCAGTTAAAAATATATGTTCAAACGCTAAACATAGTCTAATTTTTTTCAACTTTTGCCACTACAACATCGTGTTTATTACAAAATTATATTTATAAAGACAAGAAATCGCCTATCTAAAATTACTATATTTCATGAAGATTGACGACTATTTATTATGTTTTTTCTTATGTTTATGATAGTTTTAGAAACAAAATTTTAAGAAAGTATTGCTGCTTGTGAAATAAAAATAACCAATACAGCTTGTAATTTTATTTAAAATTAAATCTTTTTTTTTGTTTTTAGGTCATTATTTAAAACATATATGACTTATATTAACATGCGCGTATTACTTTTGTTCTTTTAAAAGAAGAATTTTGATCTTTTTTACGTGCAATAAATAAAAATAGCGTATACTAAATTAAATATCAATATTTACCGTAAAAATTTATTTTTTTCCTATTTTTTTTATGTTTATTTTTATACGATTTTTATTCAACACAATGCTTTATTTTATGTCGATATTTGGAAGCCAATTTATAAAAGATATATTAACAAACAAATATCTTTTGTTTAAATTTTGTTGTCATTCCATGTTATAACTATATCAATAAAAATTAATTGTGGAGTAAATGTTACATAAATTACTTATTACAACTGATTATGAGTAAGCAAGTAGTTTCTCCTATACATAAGTTTTATTAATTTTTTGAAGTTATATAATAACGAAAGATTATATTACATCATTAAGTTTTAAGATGATTTTCAATGTACTTAACATAAAAAAATATATCTGATAAATATTTACTTATAATTTTTACTTAAAACGAAGCTAATTTTCATTGTTTAAATTATATAATTTTACGTAATTAATTATAATAATTTGTTATTTTTTAAAGTCACATTTTATAAACTTCCATTACATTTACTGTACTTCTTTATACAAATAAATGCATATAAAAATACATAAATAATGTTTTTAAAGTAATTAAAACGCACTGTTTATTTATTATATTCTGAAATTTAATTTAAATATAGTTTTATAACGAAATTAATATAATTAACTGTAAGAATAAAGACGAAATTATAGATAATGTTTTAATTTACTTCAAAGCTTAATAATAAATATTTTAAAAATTTATATTTTGTTTATAGAAATAATAAAAATATAGGAAACTGTAGCAAAAATTATAAGTAAATCTCTAAATATTAAAAATATAAAAATTTATATTATAAAATGCTAGATAGTAGCAGATAGCATTATTATGATCAAACCATAAAAAATTTTTTTATGAACCTAGTGATCAATGTGGACAAAATGTCTTACATCGTAAATCCTTAAATATAAAAGAAATCATTAAAAATGCTTCTAGAAGTTTAGTAGTTATTTGAATGACATTTTTGTCATAATATTTTGATCTGTGTCATGTTTACAGAAAAATAAAATTCAGATAGTAAATGGCAGTTTTTTCTATTTATCGTTTGCTTAAATCGCTTCAATTTGACAACAACTATCTTAATTTGCTTAAATTTATTATTTTCATTCCATTAGTTAATAAGAATTATAAAAAAATATACTAATTAGGATTATTAATAACATAATTAATTAATAATTTCCTATTTATATATGTGAAATATTCATCTCGTAATTTTATGAAGTTTATAGTTGTGTATATATTAAAAATATCAACAAAAATAAATAATTTTTTTTTCTGGACAACAACAAAATTGAGACATGCTCAGTAATTTTCAGAAAATAAAAAATAACTTTTCAAACATCTAATTTTAATGAGGATATCGAAAGAGAAGGATGTCGTAATTATCTCCATTAGTAAAGAGGAAGCGGTCTTAACAGAATGGCATGCTAGTTCTTTGTTTTTTTTTTTTTGTTTCTTTTTCCTTCTAAATCTTATTTTGAAAAAATTCTAATTTCTTGTTATTTTCGAATTTTAAAATTATATATTTTATTAATTCTAGAAAAAAACACCTATATTTTATACTTTAATAGGACTTATTTTTTATATTATACAATTTTTTTAATTTATTAATGTAATTGAAGAAAAAGATTGTAATTTATTGCTTATAAGCATTTTTATAAATACTGTAAAAGTGAAGTATTAAAATTAAAATTTTATCTTTTATATATTATAATTTTAGAAATGAACGTTTTTCAGTTATTTTTTACTTGTAGTTATCCCTTTTTTATGTCGTGAGGAACGTGTTATTGCCTAGAAATTTGATTTGCTTTTTTGGGAATCGCGATCTACTGGTTGAATTACATATTTCAAAATTATTATTCTAATTTTTCTTTTCTTTTTGTTTTTTGTTTTTTTTTTTGGAAATCTGAAAAACATCTAAAGAAATCTTACAAATGAAATAATCAATCCATTTAATTACACGTATTTTAATTCATGATTAATCTAATATTTTTTTAAAATAATGAAATTAACTTTTCCTACAATAAAAAAATTTAATATCAAAGAGTTATATAATGCATATAAATGAAAATATTTTTCTAAATGTAATTTAAATATATATCTTGATTTCATCGCAAATTAATGTGATATAAAAGATGAATTTTTTATATTTTTCAAAGTAGAATTAATATGCATTAATTAAAAACCTTATAGATTTAATATTAATCACATTGTTACCCGATATATTTTCTTATAAACTATATTTATTATGTATTTGTCGCAATTAATAAATTTTAAAAATGAATTTTATTTTTTTATTGTTTATTTATAATATAAATCTATATATATAATGTTACATTTATTAATTATATTAAAATCAAATCGAATATAAAATATATTCTCTATAATCAACAGTATACAAGAAATTTAAGATTTTAAAGTAATCAAGATCAATTACAGAAGAGGCTCCATTAACTCAGTTATTTATATTTATTGGTCTTAAAATATTTTTAAAGATAATTAATATTTTGCTAATTTATAAAATGAACTTATATAGCAATTCCTTTCTAACGGATATTTTTAATCTAATTATAATACAAATTTTCAAAATAAAGCATTTTAATAAAGAGAATAGATAGCATGTCTACATATATTTGTTTTGAGAAATGGCTTCCGAATAATCAAATTTTTAGTTTTAAAGAAATTTAACCTATTTGAGTTAAAATAAATAATTTTTTGATAAAGTTCTTTTAAGTAAATTGACTTTGTTTAACGAAATTATAACACTTCACTAATTTCATTAAATGTAAATTCTTGAATTTTTTAACATCTCCTTTTTATAATCTTATTTACTAAAGTTAAATTTGCCCTGAGATATAACTAATTTTATTATGTTTTAATAACCCTTCAAGTTCTTTTATATATTGTTTTATTATTGTTCATTTACTATTTATTTACTACATTAACTATTTATGTAGATATACTAAATTAATTATTATGAAATTTTAAAATACGGATAAAATATTTTATGCAATAAATGAAGTAAAATGCAACATTAATTAACATATAATTTTATTTACTGGGTGTTGATTACATAAATTGATTAATTAGTTATAAAGACTACATTTAGTTTTAGAAGTTAAATATTATTATTTATCTTTCTTAATATTAAATAGCGTATAACGTATTTGAATTTATAACTTACCTTATAGCATAGTGTTTATAAATGTTAATATTGAATTACTATTGTTACATGTACTGTACAATATATATACATTATTATGAAAGAAACTGTATTTCCTGATATTGTGAAAGATATCAGTATTTTCGAAAAAATATATACATGCATTTTATTATATTCATTAATGAATGAGCATGCATAAATTTCTATTATTTCTTTCACGGATGATTCATAAAGGATGTAATAAAGGATGTATAAGAAATAAACGCAAGTAAAAAACTTAAGGACTTAATTCAAACTTATAATCTCGTAAATAAAAAAAAATTATTATTTTTATTAATAATAAGAATTATTTCTAGAGTTAGAAATTCGATTTTATTGTAAGAAATGAAGCGAGAATATTTTCGTTATATAAAATCTGAAGCGATCATTTGAAGCACTTTTCTTTTCTTTTTTGAAGATATCGAGATCAAAACGGAAAAGAATGACTGTACAGATGTTCGTCATACATTTTAACGTACTGAAAACCTAGTAACACTGATAAAATCGGACAAGATCTGGCTCGTAGGCTGAATAAATGACCAATATAATAATAAATTTATTTTTAAATCTCAACTAATTTAATGTTTAATTTAAAATAATAATGTCTTTGCAAATAATATGGTTCAATAATTACCGATAATGACCTACATTAAAGATCAGTGAATAGAATAATAAGTTTTATATAAATATTTAAAGCCGTAAATAATAGCATCACTTAAGTAAAATAAAAGAATAATTTTTTATTCAACCTCTTTCAAGAACAATCGTAAAAAATTTCGCAATTATTAAACTTTATAAGTCTTCATGTCGCATATAATATACTTTATTACGATAATAAATAAGTTCACACTTTCTTTCAATATATTTATATACAGTAATGAAAAAAGTGTGTACTTGTAACAAAGAAGCAGATATTAAAATTTTTAAGCATGATAAATAATTTAAACGCTTGTTTAACGATGATCATAATCGGATATCATCTGTCTACCAAAATTCAATAAATAATCTAAAAATCTTAGTCAATGTGTAAATAATTATATCAATAGTAGCTGTGCATTACTTTAGTTAGATACCCTATCACATAAATACAAGGACACCACTTTGTTAATATATAAAAAGAAGTATCATTAAAAACTATATCAAAATAGAAAGTATATACGATGAAACAAAATATGCATATAGCAAGCTAATGACTGATAGAGTAAAAAAAAATAATGAGTCAAAGATATATAAACTATATCTAAAAATTATGAATAGTTTGATTTCATAAACTATATAATAGACAAATACTGTGCATTCTTTGCCCAAATACTGTGCATTTCCTGGAAATATTCATAGCTAGGTCAATAATAAATAAAGGAATGAGGTCAAGAGTATCGTTCTTCACTCCGGGTTTCATCATCTGATAATGATTTTCATCACGTAGAGGATAATCTCAAGAAGAAGAAAAAAATTATATAAGTAATATAACATTTAATTATTTTAATATTTAAAACTGTAACCTTTATCTTTACTCGCCTTGATAATTTAAAACTTAATAATACGTTTACGAAAGCTTAAAAACAATGTTGTAATGTGAAACTATGGAGGTTGAATGCCGCTTGCGGTGTTATTATAGTTAAATAAGTTTCGATAAATGAAGTTGTTTAAAGATTATTTTAGCTATCTTTATCATTTGTAACAACTGATTACCTTCAGGCAGTATCGTTATAGTGGGTTTATACCGCTTAAGCTGCAGGAACTGATGACAACAGAACCTCCCTTCGCCTACGTTCCGGAAACGACTGAGTGAAGTGGTTTGGACTTCAAGGAAATGACGTAAAATACAAAGCGACCAGTTCGTCTACTATATTAATAATTCTAAACGTTAATATATTTACTATTAATACACTATTTTAGTTATCGCTTCTGCGAAAAATTCTTTAAACATGTCTTCTTTTTATATAAATGCTATGTAGGTTAATTTTAAAATATATGAATGAAAAATGAAGTTACAAGAAAGTTAGCAAGGATGAAATAAATATTTAAATTTAAATATAAAAATTTAAAGCCCTATTAAATTATATTCTATGAAGTTGTACAGCATAACGTGTTTCAAGTATAAATTATTTTATTCCAGTTTAATTTAAATTATGTAATGACAACGGTTTAAAATAAACTTATATCTATAATGTCCTAATAAATAAAATTAATGACAGAGATTTATTGAAGTGAAATATATCGTAGGAAAAAATTAAAAGATTTACATTAATTATATTTTTAAAATTTGTTTTCATAGTGCAATTCGATGATGAAATATTTCCTGTATTTTTTATGAAATGGATCACTTTATGCATAATTAGTTAAGCATAACGTTCAATGCATGAAGAGTTTTTTATATAGAAAGTTATATTGTGTATTCCCAAATTCAATTACTTTCTCAGCCTCTTATTAATTTGATATCTTAAAGCCTACTTATAAAATACAGTAGGTATTTTAAGACTAAAAAGTTAAGAAATAATCATATTAATTAGAAAATTTTAAAACTAAAACTAACACTTGTTATTTGTGTTTTAAAATTATCAAATTTTTGTCACCTCTTTACGAAATTTCACTAACGCGATAACATTTCTGCATAGAAATGAATTGGATTACGGCAAGTGATGTCTTCAAAATAGAATTGTACCTTTCAGTAAAGCTTGAGGCAGAGTCAAACCAGGAATTTGCATAATAAAGAGTTCTTTTGAAGAAAGGTAATAGCATTACAAAATATTCTCGGTAATACCAATTCTAACATTACGCATTTAAGAAAACGCTTCGTTCCTCGAATTATATCAAACTAAAAATCCATTAGTAAATAAAAGTTGTTTAAATACGTTTATACACTATTTTGATAGACACTTTACATTATAACTTTTTCCTATACAGCTGATTAACAACTTAAAATTTATTAATAGTACAATGTTATATATTCAATAAAAATTGTATACTTACCCTGAATTTTCTATTGTGCATTGGTATGATATAATCGATCTATTTACAAAATCTTCCGTGTTTTTATAATTATTATTACTATATTGACAATGCCATTTCTCAATAACAAGACGATAATTATCGAGAGATGAATTCGTATATAACTATGTTTGTATCACATTCCACCATGTGATGAATGAGATGTATATCATCATAGAGTGCCGAGATGTATATCTTTATCTCAATAGCGGATGTGGAGCGATCCCGTCANGATTTTCTCTAAGCCTACTTTCGGACTTTTTGTACAAAAGCCTTCAAAAACCATACTTATAATTACACTAGCGAAAAATCCAATTAGGAACATTTAGTTTACTAGTTACCGGTACTTTTCGCACAAAAACTGTGGGTGTAGTTATGATACCTTGTTTACAATTCACTAAAATGTAATTGGGGTTCCATAATACCACCTTCTCCTCTAACAAAAATCATTATCAAAAGTGTTTTTGATAAAATAAATGGAAACTTTCTATAAATAAACATTTTGAAATTAATTTTTTCTATTTTTGAATTGTTTCGAATATAATAAACTACAACATTCAACACACGTGAAAGACTGCGTATGGATAATTAATTCTAAGTTACTAAATCTAAAGAGATTTTAATACAATGAGTTTAATATTAAATCATCCCTTAATAATTTTTAAACAAATTATTTTATGAATCGGAAAAATTTTTATAATCTCTTTGTGACCTTACCTTCATTTAACACTTTTTCATTTGATTCCGATGGTTCTTCGTTCGTTCCCAGTTTTTCATCGGCAGCCTGTAAAAAGTGAAAAATTCAGATTCCTGATAGGATAATCCTACAGTATTCGTAGTGTTTTTTTATTAACTCAGAAAATATTTATTTAACAATAAATAAACAATTTGCAGCCATTTTAAATAACGCATTTTATAAGTTTGTGCATTGTTGAAATGGGTTTTTCAGTTTTAAATTTTTAAATGATAAGAATTATTAAATTAGTTTCAATTAAATTGTAACTTACGGCAGAAGACGATTCTCTTTTTCTCTTCTCTTCAGCAATTTTCTTGCGTTCTCGTTCCGCGAGAGCTCTTAGTTCCATGATAGCATGTACTATCTCTCTAACGGAATCTTCTATGGTTTTCCGATTAGGTGTTAATTGTTCATCAGTATTATGAACTTTTATTTCAATATTATCACCTAGACAATAAAATTAAACTCAATAAACAGAAATTCGTAAAACTTTCTTCGCCAGAATTCAAAAATTATATACGAATTTGAGGAAGAGAAACAAAGCAAATGACAAACAGTTTACACCAAATAAACAGATGGAATTGTTATTCTATAAAAATATTTTGGAACTTTATTCTATAGCAAATCCACAAAAATATAAAATAAAAATTTCAAAAAAATGGATTGATTTCTATTTAGAAATTTTTTAATTTAAACGTGATATATCAGCATAAATATTGCATTGTGATTTGATATTGTTAATTAATTGTTTGGAAAGTGTAAATTGTTTCGATCATAAAGACAATTGAAAATGTAATATTACTGAAGAGTTATTCTCAGTCCAAGTAAATGAACGGATATTTATTAACATATACTCAGAAGCTTACTTTATCTTCATTGATAGAATTTAATAAAAAGTCTTAGTAAAATATGCTTTAAATATTCAGTTTGTAGATTAACTTTAAAAATGTAAATAATTAAACGTTCGTTTATATTACAGTTGTGACAACTTTTTTTAAGATTGAAATCTCTTGTTAATTTAAAATAATCTTATTTTTGAATATTTTATTTTATTGTAAAAATGTTGCTGTAACTTCTGTTTGCAGCTCTTTATTAATCTTAACAAAATCGAATATTTAAATATTAGAAATGATGCAGAAATAAAATAATTAATTGTTATTCATTTGCAGAAAATACGTTTAATGCACTAATTATCTCCAGCAGAAAATGAACGCAAAGATAAATATCGTTACACCGTATAACATTTTTATTGGGATTTATAAACATCCCGTAGAAAATTACTATTAATTGCATGTCTTTATATTCATTGCGAACACATTATTGAAGAGTTAATATAATTATCCTATAAAAAGAATTTAACTGTTATTAACAGCACTCCCTTATTTTAAACATTATCTTGAAAAAGACAATGCAGCAGCAATACTGTTTGTAATTTATTATATTAAACTTTTTTCATGTTTTGTAAAATATAAAAACATTGTTTATATTTACATTATAGACACGCTGTAAGCTAATTGATATAATAAAGCACATAATCAAATAATTTAAACTTACTTAATGCACTCATTTTGTCGCAAAAAATAGTCTTTCGAAAAATCACATCCGATAATAATCGAATTTAACAAATAGCTCGCGATATAACAATTCTCGAAATTATATTATTAGCAAATTTTATTAACGTAACAATAGAAAATCAAGCAAATGACGTGTCAGCTTTCGCGCTCATAAGTTAGTAGCTCGTTTCCATCGAAAATTATTATAAATAGTGTATATCCAAGATTTATCTGCAGTTCATATTTATCACTGCGATTTGTTTTACTGTAAATTTCGCGATAAAAGCAATATGTCAATCGCAATTTGACGCTGTTCGACAGAGCGAGTTAACGCATAGCATTGCGTTGCGCTACCCAAAAGAAATAAATGAATAAAATAAATACTTGCACCTCGGGGAATTAAAAATTGATAATAAAGTTACTAAAAGACAAGCACACAAAAGATCATTAGCTTTAATTCGCCTATTTGTTTTTTCGAGACTGAATTTAAATACATAAATGTTGCTTATTGTGAATATTTATTTCTATCCTCTTTTAATTTCGGGAACAAGATTTGAGAAATTCCATATTGGCGAATAATTTATACGATTCGATGAACTAATTATAACTAAGTAAATATTTTAAATTTTAATAATATTATGATCTCGACTCTATCAAGTTTCGAAAACGATTGACTTTTGTACTTGAAATCATTTTATTGTTTATTTGGAAGCTGAGTGACATTTCTAATGTAAATGCATTCATTATTAACTAAAGACACTACAGTACTTAATGTTACATTTTATGTAAGTGTTAGGGTTGGATAATTAGAGTTTGCAAAGAGTTTAGAAAATTCTTGCTATTTACCAACGAAATCCATACCTATCATTAAATGTACCTCGGATGCATTTGTTTCATTCGTGAAATGTGTTTTTCGGCGACAGGATCCAAATAAAAAAAACTAATGATACAGATCGTTTCATATAAAACGGACTGTGGTTTGCATCTGGGCTATTAGTTTGTTCACTTCTTCTTTTTATCTTATTTTTTATGATTAACGTTTCGAGTAAACACCAATTTAATTTTGTTTTATTTCCATTCTTATTTAATTTAATTTAAATTATTTATAAAGAAAAGACACTGTGGTCATTGGTTTCTCTTCTCTTCAGCAATTTTCTTGCGTTCTCGTTCCGCCAGAGCTCTTAGTTNCTGTGGTTTGCATCTGGGCTATTAGTTTGTTCACTTCTTCTTTTTATCTTATTTTTTATGATTAACGTTTCGAGTAAACACCAATTTAATTTTGTTTTATTTCCATTCTTATTTAATTTAATTTAAATTATTTATAAAGAAAAGACACTGTGGTCATTGGGCCTTTATCGTGTGTCTAAAGACAAACCAAAGAATAAAACAAGAAAAAAATCAACAGAAACAAAGAAACAAAATGACGAATGTAAGTTAAATAACAGATTTTCTGTAAAAAACATCGCTTAGTCGTATATTATTTTCCAAATCTATGCAATAGATGAAGATAATTAATTTCATACAATTTACAATTTAAAAAGATAATTAAACTAAACAATTATTGGAAATATCTTTCTTGAAATCTGTCTTTAAATAAAAAAAAGTAAAGTTGTTCGTAACGATTGTAATTTTTTCGAATTTGTTTTTCTTGCTTTTTTTTTTTACTACAAGGCGCTAAATTCTTATTCACAATCAATGCATATTTAAGTGAAACTTTACACGACTAATTCAAGTATAATGTTAAATATATTTACAGTATACTCGTATTACACATATAATACAATTTCTATTCATTTAGGGACGTAGAAGATGAAAGTATCTGGCCAAATAAGTGTTTTTCATGATTGCTATTATGGTTCTCTTATTTTGTCATAAACATTTTACTTTCATTACAACTTTTCTAATTTCTAAATCTTCCTTCTAGAGATGTAGGCCTATGTGTTGTCAGCTGAGGAAAATAACAATATCTTATTAATAACTTTTTTTTATAAAAAATTCTACTGGTTTTGTCTGACAGTGCTTTAACGGGCGATTCGAAATTACAATTATATTCGTAACCTTGGCAGCTAAAAGTAGTCTGGTCAGACCAGGCCAGATAGGCTGGACTTCTTTCTATTGTTTTGCTTACAGATATATAAAATAATTTTTAATAATCTTTTTCTTTGAGTGATTTTACATTTATACTTGAAAATAAGTCCAATAGAAGTTTCACTAGATTTTGAAAGTTATAGTGAACCTGTGCGAATAAAGACATAAAATTTACACAAATTTCAATAGCATTTTCTGATAATTTCAAATAATTGATCAGGTGTATTATATAACATACACTCTACAATGTTTTGGATTTCATTAAAAGTTTAGATAAATAGCACTGTGTTTAAAAAAATCCAAAAACGAGGTGCATATCTATCCCTGCTGTTATGAAATTTTATTAAAAATATAACTTTCACATTAATTAATCATAATAAATGAAATTGTGATGTTTATTTGGGTGTACGGTATTTGGGGAAAGAGAGAAGCAACTGCCCTCTCATCAGGAGGAAGTTTTCAATCTGTTTCACTTCGCTCCCTTGTTTTCTTAAACTGATCTCTCGTGGGGAAAATTCGAGTGAATCAAGAACAAAAGGAAATCCGACAGAAAAAGCAAAAAGACTAAAAAATTATTATTGATGACAAATAAATTGATACTTATGATTTTATTTGTGTAAAACTTCAGAAAATTAAACCGCATTTTCCTCTTAACCAAAGTGTCCTCTTATGCATACGAAAGTTTATATAATAAACAAAAATTATTATGACAAAAATAGAGCAAACATGTTATGTCAATATTGATACTGTATTAAACTATTCATAAAATTTATATGCCTACGTAGAAGTGACATATTCGGACACTTTTGTGAGATATGCAGAGGGCCACTGGGATGATCCCTAATGACCACTTACGCTGAAACAGGTTGATAAAACCAGATCTCTGATTGTCGGACGGCTAGGAGGGCAAATTGAGTGGGGATAGCGTAGGAAATTTGGCAGGTACAACGATAGACAACAGGTTAAACAAAATAACAAAACATTTATTGAATAGCTAAGATGGGATACATAAGGCGATAACAATATTAAGGTTCAATGCGTGTAAATATAAGGTAACTATACGAAGGGCCACTCTTAACAGCTCTATCGGCTATTCTGAGAGAGAGAGAGTTCACAAAGCTCTAAAATACAAATACCTCTATGAGGATATGACTAATATGCCTTCGTTGAATGGGCCGTATGAATCGTAGTAGGCGTAGGAACTATAGAATGGCGATGGAAGTTCAAAGTTGCTGTCTATCGTATGGCGATGTCCTTTCGGTCGCACTGTCCGGTGTATGGAGACAAGATGCACACATTAATAAGTATAACTTCCTTTGGTCGCCCGGAGCTTCCGGGGGCTCGAGCTTTTATACGTTCTTCGTGGGAAAGGAGTCACGTGATCGACTTCTGTTGACACTAAAGGTGCATTCCGATCAGCTAAGTGTCAACTTTCTCACTTAATTTTGAAAACAATCGGTGACCTCCGATATAATTCTCACCAAGAGTGGTTTTTTTCATCGGAGTTGTTTACAGATTTTTTTTCCCCACATCTGCGTAAAACTCGCAGAAGATCTCACACTTTCATTCTCAATAAGGATATTTATATATGAAAATACATGAATGAATATAAATTGTTGTGCTGTATGAAGAAAATGAGAAGAAAATACAGTTTTTTTCATAATTTTTGCACTTTTCAATTCCTTATATTTCGTCAACCGTTTTGTACAACTACCTAAGAAAAAAATTTTCCTTCGAACCAAACGAAGTATTAGAAATTACTATAGGTATTTAGGAGTCGAAAAACTCGATCTCTGAAAATCGGCAACTCTGATTCCTGTATAAGTAGTCAGTCAATGACTTTTTTACTTGTCCGGGAGTCACTACCGTAACTCCTGATATAAGACACTAGCGTGCCGTGACATTTGATTATAAGGAAGATGAGTTTTCATAAAAATTTTAAACAAGTACTGGAAATGACAAAAATAAACAGCTTATTTATTTTGTTGTAAAAGCCTTACTGTCCTTTTAAATTCTAATATTATTGTTAATTGTCTACTTGGACATTATTTATTATTAGGACTTAATACTGGTGTTAAAAGATTGACACAGCAATGAGAGTTAGTTCAGGAAAGAGCAAAATTTCTTTATTATATCACCTGCAGTAATAGTTTCTGTACACATATTACATGTGTTTCGGGCTATGTTTGGTCTTATTAGTGGTGCTACTGGGCCTGCTAGCCCGAAACACGTGTAATATGTGTACAGAAACTATTACTGCAGGTGATATAATAAAGAAATTTTGCTCTTTCCTGAACTAACTCTCATTGCTGTGTCAATCTTTTAACACCAGTATTAAGTCCTAATAATAAATAATGTCCAAGTAGACAATTAACAATAATATTAGTTTATTTATTTTAATTCTAAAATAGCTAATTGACACATAAAAACTTCTTTTTATTATTTTTTATAAATTAACTCTATTCGGCAATTTTTTCCGCCAAGTCGTTAATTACTTTATCATAAAAATCGTTGGTCGTTGTATTTAAAAGCTCTTTTTTAACGCTAGTGACGACAATCTTTCCTCCAACTGACAAGTGAGTGTTCTTTGCCAATGAATCAATATGCTTTATGCAGTTTTTCAAGCATCAATAATGCTTGAAAAACTGCGCTCAACAAACGTGCTGGTAGATGGAACCGTAAAAATTAATGATATTAAATTATATACAGTCGACCTCCCTATAACACTGTAGATACGTTCCGGTTTTTATGAATCCATTTTCTACGAGTCCTTAAACACATGAGTCAATCACAGCCCATCACGTGTGCAGTTTACGGACTACGGCTGTTTGAAAAGTTTTCTTCCATAAAATTAATTGATTCTAGACTAATTCGACTCAACATTTTCAAAATACGTATAGACTAATTTTTTGGAAATAATCCATATAAACTATGCTATAAACAAAAAATTGTAGGATTACTTACCGAGTGTGCACCATTCGACGACGCCATTGCTTAAGCTTGTTTTCCTCGTGGAGCTTGTCATCGAATGGGGCTCGCGTGCTTCCTAATAAATTATTCTTTTGCGAAAAATTCGCTGAACTTTGGAGACATCATTAATATAAATATAATTTTTATGGACGTTAAATAATAAATGGTTTTTAGTAGGTCCACTGCTCGTTTAAACTCAACGGTTTGTGTAATCCTGTCGCGACACGAGTTGGCGATGACGTTTTACCGAATTATGGGAGTTTTTTTAGCATGTTTGTACGAATACTGTCGCAATTTTTTCGCCGTGGTATAGGAATCCGAACTATAGGAACCCGAGTTATAGGGGGGGTCGACTGTATAATAATAAAACAAAATATAATTGTTTAAGTACGGAGTACCTGAAAATATTTATTACATATTGTATAAACTGTACTGACAAAATGTAAGCAAGTTTAGTTTTATAAGAAATAGGGGAAGGTGGTACAAGATGGGGCCATGGGGTAAGACGGGGACGTCTATTTATTCGTGGTTAACGCGCTTTCATCTAGCTATTATTTGGGGAACTAANTTTTAAAATTCATATTTTAAATTTTTTTTAAAGTTTCATATTTTAAACTTTTTTTTTCCAATTTTCATATTTTAAACTTTTTTCTTAAGTTTCAAATTATAAACTTTTTTCTTAAGTTTCACATTTTAAATTTCTTTTCAACCATTTTCGCCACCATCTCGATTGCTTTTGCTTGCAGGTGTCAATCAAATAACCAAATAAATAAATACTTGCTAATTCACAACAAAATTACTATGTACAAGAGGCGAACATTTCTGAAATTCTGTATTCTGTAAAAATAAAATAAAAATAATTAACATTTTCATCTAAAATATTCAAATATTTCCATAATTTTTAAAATCAACGTCTTTATATTCTTTTAAAATACAAATGTGTACGATTGAAACGTAATCATATTACAGTACTCACTGTAGAGCAGTGGCCTATGTACTATGAAACTAACTAAGCGTATACTTTAAAGTTTTCTAATCTCGGATGGTCACGAAGCAACTACATTTTCGGAATTCTGCAGCTTGAACTGTTATCCTTCGTTGCTGGTTTTAGAATGGCCCCATAACAGTTCAAGCTGCAGGATACCAAAAATGTAGGGCGCCATTGACTCTCAGAAATCAAGCAATACTGCGACGTGTGATTTATAATGTATCCAATTATATTATTATTAATATCAATAAAGTTACTAAATAATCTTTCTATACATCCATTTATGCTGTTGCTTTTGCAGTGTTCGAAGGCTACAACTCTACAGGATTTCGTATTAGAGAAAAACACGAAACACATACATAATTTAGATCAGTTATCCAACTAATTCACTAAAATTGTATTCCTTAAATACTGGTTTAGACTTATATTAGCTACATCTGGATAAAACCACCGAACAATAGCAGTTGGTCGTGGATTCGAATCGAATGTATACACAAATCAATTGATATATAGAAATTCAATCAATATTTTGGGGTGGCATGCACGACATTATCTAAGAAGTATGTTAACGTAACTGTCGAGTTTCATAGCAATTTGTCGTATGGCCTATGCGTGCATAGCGAATAAACATATTAAATTACAGTAGAGTGTCGTTTATCCGAAAAATAAGTTATCCGAACAACCCCAGTACCCAATTGATTCGGATAAACGACGCTCTACTGTATATATACGTATAAATTAAAGATACATGCCTAACGTATTTTTAACTTTTTCCAAGGAGAAACAAGGAGAAAATTCAAATTAAGTGTAAAGGAACATATCAGAGCCATAAAAGGAAATTATGAAAATTCGGCAATAGCAGAACATTGTAATAAAGAAGGACGTAAAATCGTTTTAGATACGATTAAAATATAGAAAAAAGAAAGAAACAATTTTAAAAGACAGTTATACAAACATATTTATCCACCAATCATGGAACAGTATTGTCGAAAACAGGAGCAATGAAATGGAAAGTTTATAAAAGGAGTACACTAAGTAAAAATGTTATTCATCGTTTGCTGTTGCATGCGAGTAAAAACAAATTCTTTTAAACGTTTTAAAACATTATATTTTTATAAATGTGTTTTAACTTTATACATGTATTGTGATATTATGATGGGAATTCTTTCGTGTATTTATTTACATATCGAAGTAATTAACAAAGGTAAAATTCTAAGTCACGCTAACACCAATATATCGTTGTCGGGTAATCTTTGTTATATCGTATTGTAAATTTTTATAAATTTTTGTGTTTAGCATTATGTTTTTGTAAACCTGCTGAAGAGGGACCTGAAGGTCCGAAACACAAAAAAGTGTGTACAGACGAAATACGTGGTGAACAATAAAGATTGTTTGTTTTCTCTGGATAAATTTTTTTAATTGCAGAAACCGAACACCAATAAAGTCCTATTAGTAAGCACTGTCCTAGTAGACAATTATAATTGTCTACTAGGACAGTGCTTACTGTAGTATAATTGTCTACTAGGACAGTGCTTACTGTATAAAATATGGACATATTTTATACAGTTTCTTATAAATATGGCATATGAAAGTACGGAGCAAATGATTCGATTTCACGTGACGCCCATATTCCACACCAGAAATTTTCATTATGTAAATTTTGAAATGTGCTTTTGTCTTATAATTATACGAACGATTATTATTGATTAATTTATTAATTCTTTAATTTCGATTAATATTAAAAGAGTAATCTGAAATGTAACGTTCATTTTTATACGATTAAGAAAAATATGATGAAAATCGTACACCGATTAAATTGTTTGAACTCAACGAAATGTAATAATTAAAATTCACGCAATATTCTACATTACTTTTTAACTATCTCCGATTTTACTTTCGTCTTCCGAAACAAGAACGGATGACAAACGGAATTCTTCGCAAAAATTTCACAAAACCGTCCATACATGTGGTGGTTTCCTGCAAATAATATAAATATTTCTTCAATGAAATATGAAGATTAAATTATCCATAGTTTATGTAAAAATGTTGGTTTAAAAATAATACACCGAAAATAATGCAAGCATAATTACAATAAATAATCGGAAATAATAAATAATGATATATTTAAATTTTTTGAAAGAGTTAAAAATCTCCTATAAGAAAGACACGAGTGGTCTTCTGTAAATTTTATCAAAAATGGTTAAATATTATTGAACTTATATTGAAATATTACTGAATATTATTAACTATTATTGAAAGTGAAAGTTTAGCAAAGAATGACAATAAATTTATAAAGTAAAAAATATTTTAAAATATTTTCTTACTTCATCATCGTCTTCATCGATGGATTCTCCTTTGTTTGAAGATTCATTTTCAATTGCTGACGCCTCTTTGTTCTCATTAGCTTCTACAAAATAATCATTTAACAATTTATGTTTTCGTAATTTTTATCATAATTATCATATTCAAACAAATTCATTATAAGAAATCGGCTAATAAGTTTGTATAAAAATATATATGTATAAGGCATGACCTGTAGAGCGAATCAGAAAGTACTGTAGTATCATTGTGTAAACAGTGACGTAATATAATATAATTACTATGAAAATAAATTTCAACTCAGATCTCTCTCATTGTTAAAGAATTAAAGCATTAAAAATATGATACACTAAATATTAATACAAAAATCTGCGTACGTTCCACGAATTGTCTGTGTTTTAATTGGACTTGAATACGGGTGCAGATTACGAGTTCTACTTCTATTAAATAAACGGGTTTCGACAATGATAATCACACAGACTTTATATACAAGAAATTACATTTAAGTTTCGTGTTACATATCACAAGAATGCGAATTTAGTTCTCGATATCTCAGTTCTACAAGCGTTGATTTTACATTTATACATTATCTGTCTACGTCACACACGCAAAGAATCAAGAGAAAAGCTTAATTTTAAAAATACGGATGAGTTGTATACAATATTGTAAGTGCTAATAACGTGTAAAATCTTCATAAAGACCGATTCTCCACCAGACGTGATGGGTGACCGACTTCTATTTTTCACCCCTTCGACCTTTACGTAAACCATCAAAATTGAATAGCCTCGCTGTCCCTTATATTAAAGTTACCGTGCAAATTTCGGTTTGTAATGCTTACCTATTTCGAGATATTAAACGAAATAGACCTGGTCACACACGTATTTCGGGAATTACTTTTTTCATTATTTTGTGTGCGTAGGTGTCAAAACGACGATTCCAAAAACACTAAAGGTCAAATGCCTCACAATTAAATTATTATAGCAGCCGAAAAATAAAATTAATCCAATTATATTGCTTATGTGTTAAAATTGCAGAAAATTTAAAGATTATTAGAAATTTCTTGACATATATTTTGACGGACGATAAATTAATTGTCAATTAAATTTGATATCAGAAATGAGTACACAGCAAAATAATGAATTATGTCAAAAATAACACCATTGTGTCTTTTACCATCATTTCATTCGTTTGTTCACTCCACCTGAATAATGTTTTCGGTGAATTTTTATTTAATGTACGTTAAAATTGTTATTTAAACAGTACAGGAGAAGGTGGTATTATGGAACACTGCGGGTATTATGGAACCACCTCATTTCGAACTGATAATAAAGGCAAACTGTAGCGGAATGTGGCTGAACTGAACTAGGCAGACATCCATAGCAAGGGGAAAACCCGTTTTACTTCAGTTAAACGGTTGTCCGTATTTAATCAGCAAATTTGTTTTTTTCAAAATTCGCAAGTTTTGAATGCTAAGTGAATTTAATTATTTTTAAAATATAAATCGTGTAGTTGTAGGTTCACTGGTGCATGTATTCCGTTCCAGAGACTTAGGGGTACATATTAATCTGTGTGATGTTCACGTTTTTTAAATTTTGGTCTTGACAGACATAAGTTAATTCAAGATGGCGATGCGTGAAATACGGACCCCATTGGTGCTTTTACAGTAATATGGAACTCAACTCCTCCGAACTTTCTATTTGCAAGCAGACATTCCTCCAGAGCAATTTGTGAAAAAGACACTAGGTAGAAAGCCAATTCTTCCCGAGAATATCGAAAAAGAGCTGCTGGAATATATATTGTTGACGAAGGTCATATTTTTCTATTATAAAAGCATTTTTGCGATAAAATACATTGGAGTAAATAATTTGGTAATTATTTAACATTTTTTGTCCTTTCCTATTTGTTTTTGGCTACATTAAAGCATTTTTTTTGAAAATATACAGTAAGGTTCCATATTACCACCCGATTTTCTCTAAGCTACTTTCGGACTTTTTGTACAAAAGCCTTCAAAAACCATACTTATAATTACACTAGCGAAAAATCCAATTAGGAACATTTAGTTTACTAGTTACCGGTACTTTTCGCACAAAAACTGTGGGTGTAGTTATGATACCTTGTTTACAATTCACTAAAATGTAATTGGGGTTCCATAATACCATAAATACCATAATTCCATAAATGTGGGTGTAGTTATGATACCTTGTTTACAATTCACTAAAATGTAATTGGGGTTCCATAATACCACCTTCTCCTCTAACAAAAATCATTATCAAAAGTGTTTTTGATAAAATAAATGGAAACTTTCTATAAATAAACATTTTGAAATTAATTTTTTCTATTTTTGAATTGTTTCGAATATAATAAACTACAACATTCAACACACGTGAAAGACTGCGTATGGATAATTAATTCTAAGTTACTAAATCTAAAGAGATTTTAATACAATGAGTTTAATATTAAATCATCCCTTAATAATTTTTAAACAAATTATTTTATGAATCGGAAAAATTTTTATAATCTCTTTGTGACCTTACCTTCATTTAACACTTTTTCATTTGATTCCGATGGTTCTTCGTTCGTTCCCAGTTTTTCATCGGCAGCCTGTAAAAAGTGAAAAATTCAGATTCCTGATAGGATAATCCTACAGTATTCGTAGTGTTTTTTTATTAACTCAGAAAATATTTATTTAACAATAAATAAACAATTTGCAGCCATTTTAAATAACGCATTTTATAAGTTTGTGCATTGTTGAAATGGGTTTTTCAGTTTTAAATTTTTAAATGATAAGAATTATTAAATTAGTTTCAATTAAATTGTAACTTACGGCAGAAGACGATTCTCTTTTTCTCTTCTCTTCAGCAATTTTCTTGCGTTCTCGTTCCGCGAGAGCTCTTAGTTCCATGATAGCATGTACTATCTCTCTAACGGAATCTTCTATGGTTTTCCGATTAGGTGTTAATTGTTCATCAGTATTATGAACTTTTATTTCAATATTATCACCTAGACAATAAAATTAAACTCAATAAACAGAAATTCGTAAAACTTTCTTCGCCAGAATTCAAAAATTATATACGAATTTGAGGAAGAGAAACAAAGCAAATGACAAACAGTTTACACCAAATAAACAGATGGAATTGTTATTCTATAAAAATATTTTGGAACTTTATTCTATAGCAAATCCACAAAAATATAAAATAAAAATTTCAANATTCATATATTTCCAAAATTTTTAAAATCATTATCTTTATATTATTTTAAAATATAAATGTCTACGATTGAAACGTTATCATATCACTCATTGTAGAGCAGTGACATATCTATTATGAAACTAAGTGAGCTTATGCTTTAAGTTTTCTAATTTCCGATGGCCGCAAAGCGACTACATTTTCGGTATTCCGCAACTTGAACTGTTATCTTTCGTTGCTGGTTTCACAAAGGCCCCATAACAGTTCAAGCTTCAGGATACCAAAAATGCAGGGAGCCATTGACTTTGAGAAATTAAGCAATACTACATGTGATTTTAATGTATCCAATTATATTACTGTTAATATTACATAAAGTTACTAAATAATCTTTCTATACATCCATTTGTGCTGTTGCTTTTGCAGTGTCGCAAGACTACAATTTTACAAGATTTTGTATTAGAGAAGAACACGAAACACATACATAATTTAGTTCAGTTAACCAACTAACTCACTAAAATTGTGTACCTTAAGTGGGTTTAGACTTATACTATCTACATCTAAATAAAACCACCGAACACTAGCAGTTGGTCGTGGATCCGAATCGAATGTATACACAAATCAATTGATATATAGAAATTCAATCAATATTTCGGGGTAGTATGTATGACATTATCTAAGTTAGAAGTATGTTGACGGAACTGTCGAGTTTCATAGTAATTTGTCGAACGGCCTATGCGTGCATAGCGAATAAACATATTCATTTATATATACATATAAATTAAAGATACATGCCTAACGTATTTTTAACAGTTTCCTAGGTGTGACAAGGAGAAAATTCAAAAGAAGTATAAAGGAACATATCAGAGCCATAAAAAAAAATAATGAAAATTCGGCAGTAGCAGAGCATTGTAATAAAGAAGGACGTGGATTTGTTTTAGATACGATTAAAATAAAAAAAAAACATGAAACAATTTTAAAAGACAGTTATACGAACATATTTATCCAGCAGTCATCGAACAGTATTATCGATAACAGAAGCAATAGAATGGAAACTTTATAAAAGGAGTACGCTAAGTAAAAATATTATTCATCGTTTGCTGTTGCAGACACAGGTATGTGAGTTTCTTTCAAACGTTTCAAAACATTATATATTTATAAATGTGTTTTAACTTTATACAGGTATTGTGATATAATGATGGGAATTCTTCTGTGTATTTATTTACATACCGAAGTAATTAACGAAGGTAAAATTGTAAGTCATGCTAACACCAATATATTATTGTCGGGTAATCTTTGTATTATAGTATTGTAAAATTTTATAAATTTTTGTTTTTTTAGCATTATGTTTTTGTAAACCTGCTGAAGAGAGACCTGAAAGTCCGAAACACAAAGAAAGTGTGTACAAGCGAAATACGTGGTGAACAATAAAGATTGTTTGTTTTCTCTGGATCAATTTTTTTAATTGCAGAAACCGAACACTAGTAAAGTCCTATTAATAAGCGCTGTCCTAGTAGATAATTATATAAGAAACTGTATAAAATATGGACATAAATGCATATGAAAGTACAGAGCGAATGATTCGATTTCACGTGCCGCCCAGCAAAAATCCACAGCAAAAATTTTTATTACATAAATTTTAAAATGTGCCCTTCTCTTATAATTATATAAACGATTTTTATTGATTAATTTATTAGTTTTTTTAATTTTAATTAATATTAAAAGCGTAATCTGGAATGTAACGTTCATTTTTATACGATTAAGAAAAATATCATGAAAATAGTACACCGATTAAATTGTTTGAACTCAACGAAATGTAATAATTAAAATTTATGCAATATTCTACATTACTTTTTAGCTATCGCCGATTTTACTTTCGTCTTCCGAAACAAGAACGGATGGTAAACGGAAGTCTTCGCAAAAATTTCACAAATACGTCCATACATTTCGGTGTTTTCTGATAATAATATAAATATTTCGTCAATAAAATATGAAGATTATATTATCCATAGTTTATGTTAAAATATTGGTTTAAAATTAATACTACGAAAGTAATGCAAGCCTAATTACAATAAATAATCGGAAATAATAAAAAATGATATATTTAAATCTTTTGAAAAAGTTAAAAATTTCCTATTAGGAAGACACGAGTGGTCTTCTGTAAATTTTGTCAAAAATGGTTAAATATGAGAAATGATTTCAAATTCTGAACATTTACAAGTGTACATTAATCAAATTCAATGGATTTTTTCAAAGTCCTTCAATAATTAAATATCTTAATTCGTCTATTCATAACTTTGCCCATTCATAAAGTAATATTTGAATATTTACAGTTTGATTACATTTATTATTCTTTTAATTTTGAATATATAATTTATATACAAAATGTTTTCCTACTGTCATTTAAAATGTATAAAATCATTGTAGACAGAGGAGAAAAAAAAACATTTTAAATATACCAAAACACTATTGAAAGTGAGAGTTTAACAAAGAATGATAATAAATTTATAAAGTAAAAAATATTAAAAAATATTTTCTTACTTCATCATCATCATCTGCAATTGCTGACATCTCTTTATTCTCTTCTATCGCTTTTTTGTTCATATTAGCTTCTGCAAAATAATCATTTAACAATTTATCTTTTCGTAATTTTTATCATAATTATCATATTCAAACGAATTCATTATAAGAAATTTCACCCGGCTAATAAGTTTATATAGAAATATATATGTATAAGGCATAACCTCTAGAGGAAGTCAGAAAGTAATACCATTGTGTAAACAGTGAGGTAATATAATATAATTACTATGAAAATAAATTTGAACTCAAATCTCTTTCATTGTGAATGAATTAAAGCATTAAAAATATGATACACTAAATATTAATACAGAAATCTGCGTACGTTCTACGAATTGTCTGTGTTTTAATTGGAATTGAGTACGGATGAAGATTACGACTTCGACTTCTATTAAATAAACGGGTTTCGATAATAATAATTACACCGACTTTATATACAAGAAATTACATATCAGAAGAATTCGAATTTAGTTCTTCATGTCTCAGTTCTACAAGCGTTTATTGTACATTTATACATTATCTGTCTACATGACACACTCAAAGAATCAAGAGAAAGTTTAACTTTAAAATTACGAATGAGTTGTATACAATATTGTAAGTGCTAGTAACGTGTAAAATTTTCATAAAGACCGATACTCCCCCAGATGTGATGGGTGAGCCACTTCCATTTTTCATCCCTTCCACCTTTAACCATCAAAATTGAATAGCCTTGATGCTTCTTATATTCAAGTTACCGTGCAGATTTCGGTTTATAATGTTTACTTTCCCGAGATATTAAACGAAATAAACGTGGTCACACACATATTTCGGAAATTATTTTTTTCACTATTTTGTGTGCGTAGGTGTCAAAATACGACGATTCCAAAAACACTAAAGGTCAAATGTTTCGCGATTAAATTCTTATAGCAGCGGAAAAATAAAATTAATTTAATTATATTGCTTATGTGTTAAAATTGCAAAAAATTTAAACATTATTAGAAATTTCTTGATTTATACTTTGACGAATGATAAATTAATTGTCAATTAAATTTGATATCAGAAATGAGTACACGGCAAAACAATAAATTATGTGAAAATTAACAACATTGTGTCTTTTGCGATCATTTCACTCCATCTGAATAATGTTTCCGTTTGAATTTTTATTTAATGTACGTCAAAGTTGTTATTTAAGCAGTAACAAAAATCATTATCAAAAGTGTTTTTGATGAAATAAATAGAATCTTTCTAGAAATAAACAGTTTGAAATTAATTTTTACTATTTTTAGTTGTTTTCAATATAATAAACTACGACATGCAATACACTTAAAAGACTGCAGATGGATAATTAATATTAAGTTACTAAATTTAAAGAGATTTTAACAAGATGAGTTTAACATTAAATCATTCCTTAATAATTTTTAAACAAATTATTTTATGAATCGGAAAATTTTTTATAATCTCTTTGTAACCTCACCTTTATCTAGTCCTTTTACTTTCTCATTTGATGACGATGGTTCTTGATTCGTTTCCAGTTTTTCATCGGCAGCCTGTAAAAAGTAAACAATTCTGATTCCTGATAGGATAATCTTACAGTATTCGTAGTGTTTTTTTTTATTAACTCAGAAAATATTTATTTAATAATACATAAGATTGTAGATTGTAGAAATGGGTTTTTCAGTTTTAAATTTTTAAATGATAAGAATTATTAAATTAGTTTCAATTAAATTGTAACTCACGGAAGAAGACGATTCTGCTTTTCTCTCGTCTTCAGCAAGTTTTTTGCGCTCCCGTTCCGCTAGAGCTCTCGCTTCCATGGCAGCATACGCTATCTCTTTAGCAGAATCCCAACCCACTAGAGCTCTCAGTTCTATCATAGCACGCACTATATTTCTGATAGAATCTTCTACGGTTTTTTCTTCCGGATCAGGGATTCTATTACCGTCACTTACATCATCTGTCAAAAACAAAGGAAATGACAAACAGTTTACACCAAATAAACAGATGAAATTGTTATTCTAGAAAAATATTTTGGAAGTTTATTCTAAAGCNGAAATGAGTACACGGCAAAACAATAAATTATGTGAAAATTAACAACATTGTGTCTTTTGCGATCATTTCACTCCATCTGAATAATGTTTCCGTTTGAATTTTTATTTAATGTACGTCAAAGTTGTTATTTAAGCAGTAACAAAAATCATTATCAAAAGTGTTTTTGATGAAATAAATAGAATCTTTCTAGAAATAAACAGTTTGAAATTAATTTTTACTATTTTTAGTTGTTTTCAATATAATAAACTACGACATGCAATACACTTAAAAGACTGCAGATGGATAATTAATATTAAGTTACTAAATTTAAAGAGATTTTAACAAGATGAGTTTAACATTAAATCATTCCTTAATAATTTTTAAACAAATTATTTTATGAATCGGAAAATTTTTTATAATCTCTTTGTAACCTCACCTTTATCTAGTCCTTTTACTTTCTCATTTGATGACGATGGTTCTTGATTCGTTTCCAGTTTTTCATCGGCAGCCTGTAAAAAGTAAACAATTCTGATTCCTGATAGGATAATCTTACAGTATTCGTAGTGTTTTTTTTTATTAACTCAGAAAATATTTATTTAATAATACATAAGATTGTAGATTGTAGAAATGGGTTTTTCAGTTTTAAATTTTTAAATGATAAGAATTATTAAATTAGTTTCAATTAAATTGTAACTCACGGAAGAAGACGATTCTGCTTTTCTCTCGTCTTCAGCAAGTTTTTTGCGGTCTCGTTCCGCTGAAGCTCTCATTTCCATAGCATACACTATGTCTCTAACAGAATCCCGACCCACTAGAGCTCTCAGTTCTATCATAGCACGCACTATATTTCTGATAGAATCTTCTACGGTTTTTTCTTCCGGATCAGGGATTCTATTACCGTCACTTACATCATCTGTCAAAAACAAAGGAAATGACAAACAGTTTACACCAAATAAACAGATGAAATTGTTATTCTAGAAAAATATTTTGGAAGTTTATTCTAAAGCAAAGCCATAGAAACATAAAATAAAAATTTTAAAAAATCAATTGATTTCTATTTAAAAATTTTTAAATTTAAACGTGATATATCAGCATAAATATTGCATTATTATTAATTGTGTAAAAAGTGTAAATTGTTTCAATCATAAAGTCAACTGAAAATGTAATATTACTGAAGAGTTATTCTCAGTCGAAGTAAATGAACTGATATTTATTAAAATATACTCAAAAGCTTACTTTATTTTAATTAATGGAATTTAATAAAAAGTCTGAGTAAAATGTGTTTTAAATTTTCAGTTTGTAGATTAAATTAAAAAATGTAATTAATAAAACGTTTGTTTATATTACAGTTGCGACGACTTTTTATCAGATTATTTTAAATTAACAAGAGATTTTAATCTTATTTTTCAATATCTTATCTTATTGTAAATATGTTCTTGTAATTTCTGTTTGCTACTTTTTATTCGTCTTAATGGAACCGAATATTTAAATACTAGAAATGATGAGGAAATAAAATAATTAGTTGTTATTCATTTGCAGAAAATACGTTTAATGCTCTAATTGTCTCCAGCAGAAAATGAATGCAAAGTTAAATATCGTTTCACCCCATAACATGATTTTTGTTGGGATTTTTAAACATCCCGTAGAATATTACTGTTAATTGAATGTCTTTATATTCATTGCGAACACGTTATAAAAGAGTTAATATAATTATACGATAAAAAGAATTTAACTTACTTAAAGAACTCATTTTGTAACGCAAACTTTCGTATTCGACAATTTTTCCTCGAACAATTAATTCTCTTCGACAATCGCCGAAAAACTATTCTTTATATTTATTGTTTAAGCAACACGGAATGATAATCGCAGCGCGTGCTAAGAATTACTCATGTCAATCAATTCAATTTTGGGTTTTTTTTTTGTGGGTAACTACAAAGTAATACGCGTGCGATTATAAATGAGGATGTAAGTTTTTCCCTTCTCGGTCCTTCGACCAATTGCTACGGAACTCGGTACATACTTTCAAATTCTTCTAACGTACATCATGTCGTACATTTCACCCCAAAATATCGATTGGATTTCTATAAATCAATTGATTTTTGTTTACATTCTATTTTCTGGATTACTCGTAGCGCCATTTACTGATAAAAATTTAACAAAATAATTAACTTCTGTAAGGTCTCTTTTTATGCGGATTATTTTTATGCGATTTTGAAGTTGTGCGGTTTGTATTTCATCCAAAAATTTCTTGGACAAGCATACATATAGGCTTGTTTAGGAAGCCCGCGTATAGACAGTCTCCAAAAATCGTGGAACGCTCAAAGCTCACTCCATTTGTTCCACTGACATATTACGTTAATGGATGTAAANACAAAAGGGTCAGATGTTATCATGTTACTATAACAAGGGCGAATTCCCTGGGCTTGCTTAGCCTGCGCCGCATGTCTAATTAATAATTCTATTACAGTGATAAGAGGTGAATAAAATAATCCTGTGTAATGTATAGTAAAAAATATTATTTATACAAACATTCTCCCATTATTAAGTTTCTTAAATGATAAAAGTTATGCAACTAAAATCTTAGCTGATAAACTGTAAATGAGAGTAACCTTCCGTTAAATTAACAGACATTAAAATCCGAAATGCGAATTTAGTTTCGAGATCATTCGAAAGGATTTTTAAAAAGAAATTGTAAGTTAATTAATTTTTAAATAATTAATTTTATTTAATTAATACTAACAGATGAGTCCGGCGTTACTCGAGCTAAAAAATAACAACAGCAAAGATTAAGATTATTAGATTATTTTATCCTTATAACCTTTCTATTATATTATGTTATGGTATTTGATTTATATTTAGAAAGATTATCTTACGTAAGGGTTCACACCAAGTTCCCAATCTAACATATTTTTAAAATTCTTTAAAATGTGTACTGTACAGGAATAAAGACTTTTTAAAATGTGTTAGATTGGTTACAGTGTGATAAACCCTTACGTGATATAGCCTTTGTAGTTACGAAATTAAATACCATAATATAACGAATATTAAAAAGAAAATCATATAAAAATTTGGTTATTTTGCCTAGCATTGTTAAGTTTATCGCGATACTCGGATGGTAAGAAATGACACAATTTTATTGGTAAAGTTTGAACCAATTGAAAAATACGATATCTTAAATTTTTAAAATATCATATTTTTTCTAATGTTACCTCTAAGAAACTGTACCATTTACAGCCGAATATCAAAATCTGCAAAATAATCTGCCTACCGAACAAATTTCGCGATAAACGGACCAAATATTTAAACTCGACACCCATGAAAACCTTTAACCATAAAATTTGACAACAAAAATCCCGTAATGAGCATATTTCACTGCAAAATTTCAAAAATTTAAATAGCAGTTGTTAATATCCAAAGAGAGCAAACAGAATTGTGAGATCCAAAATTAATTAAAATAAACAAATTTGACGAACTAATTAGAAAAAAATCGATCTTTGCCAAATGTGTAAACCTTCCTGTCCTATCTATCGCTATCTGCAGAACTTGCGGCTCATCTTGCAGAAAAGTTTATGGTTAACATCCAACTTTCGTCACTTATCTTTAATGATTCATCTTCTGAATCGTTCTTGAAATATAAATGGCGTATAGAAAAGAGCTCAAGAAGGCGAATATTTTGACAAAAACGTCCAATCAAATAGATGTTCACGTATTGAAAATTATTTAGTTTCATTTCTACC
Source organism: Centruroides sculpturatus (assembly GCF_000671375.1). Classification (NCBI taxonomy): domain Eukaryota; kingdom Metazoa; phylum Arthropoda; class Arachnida; order Scorpiones; family Buthidae; genus Centruroides; species Centruroides sculpturatus. The sequence goes on along the minus strand of NW_019384569.1, from coordinate 9,758 downwards.
ACGTGGTTTCCTGATAGACTCAACAGCTGAACAACTCCTTCTTTAAATGTATATTCTCTGTTATCCTTATCAATAGTCACGGATAATCGACTTAAANTAAAAATCTTTAACGATTCATCTTCTGAATCGTTCTTGAAATATAAATGGCGTATAGAAAAGAGCTCAAGAAGGCGAATATTTTGACAATAACGTCCAATCAAATAGATGTTCACGTATTGAAAATTATTTAGTTTCATTTCTACCACGTGGTTTCCTTATAAACTCAATAGCTGAACAACTCCTTTTTTAAATGTATATTTTCTGTTATCCTTATCAATAGTCACGGATAATCGACTTAAGTTGTGAAATGGCAGCAAGATAATAATGTCTGCATCGTTAATTGAAACTATACAAACAAAAAGACTTGACGAAAGGTACAATCAGAATTCCCACAGTTTCCCGATCTTCAGTTGAGAAAAGATATAAATTTGTTAGATATAATCGATTTTTAAAATTTTATTGTACGTAAAGATAAAACGTAGTAATTCGTTTATTTTTTTTTCTACATTTATCTTTGTTATTGGAAGAAATTCTAAGACGTACGAAAGTCCCTTTGGTGTAACAGCTGTGTCGATTACTTTTAAAAGTTTGAGATATTTGTAATGAGTAATTTTTCGTTTGTCGAGTTGGGAGTACTTCGTACACTGAGACACCACTGTATATATTTCTAGCGCTGATATTTTAGATTAAGAATAATTTTGTAAAGTTCACTTTTCATAAAATTTTTCTCCTGTTATCACGTTTCCTTTTAATGATAAATTTTTTAGTACTTTAATTAAATTGGTTTAATTAACTGCAAGCATGAAGATTCTGCTGCTTATAATTGTAATTATTTTTGTATTAATTCATATTTCGTATGAAGAAACTACGAATGAATTTTGCTGTAAGTAGGATGGATCATAATGATGATAACAAAACGAGCAATTATTTATTGTGACATCGTCACAATGCCGGGCTGCAATTTTTAATCATATTTTTAATTAATTTAATTCAAAATATATGCTCTTAACCTTAAATTAGTAGTGGTTTGCCCCTGTACTTTTCCTTTAACAATAGAGTCGTCTGTCTAACACCTTTCGGCGGAAAAGTTTTGAATTGACGTAAAATGACTTTCGGAAGTTGTTATACAGTTAATCGGGCCTCCTGCCCTTAAGATTTCCATATCTTGTCTCGGATTTTATCTGCCTAACTCTTTTCTAAAAACGGACGACAGTGGGAATTTATAGGTTACAAAAAATGAAACAATTAATACTTTTCCCAATTTAACACATAATATGAGACAACATGTCTACAATTATGGTATTCTTCAAGCACATTTCCACAATTAAAGGCCGTTGGAATGTACTGCAATTAACATTGCTTTGGTTCTCTTTGTTTTATTGAAAAAACTATATTTTTAACTATACAAAGTAGGTATATACTAGTTTTATACGTTGTCAGTCAAACATTTTATTATTTTCTTTTTTATTTGCATATTGCTTCTTAAACAGTGGTACCGCAAATATAATTAAGAGTGCTATCATCAAATTTTCATTTTCCAAATGTACTGTACAGATATAAATTTAAGGATATGTGGCACAGTCTAATTTCCATGACTAGTTAATCTACAAATTTTAAGTTTATCTGTACATTTTTTATGTTCCTTGCAGAAATTATCACATTAAGTAATTCTTACCATTTACGTGATTTTAAATAACTGAATCGGAAGGCAAGATATTTCATGCAAAAGCCCACTGTACACCTATGTAACTTACTGTGTATTTGCATTTTAATTGTTGAATAATGTCAGTTTTTTATAGGTGACGTTATCGTTTCGTNGACCTTACAGTACATATAATTCTTATCAAATGGAAAATAATTCTATAAAATATATATATTATATTCACTAAATTACTACCACAATAATTTAACGTGAAATAGATGCCCCAATACGCAATTACTGAAACAGATAGTACTGTACAGTGCATAGCAGTCGCCTGCGTGCAATGTAGTAGTGTTTTGTCCCCGTACATCGTACCTTTTCCGTTAGTAATAGAGCCGTGTCGGTTATGTATCTAACATCGTTTGGGGGAAAATTTTTCTATTGAAATAACGTGAATTGCGGTACAAATTATAAGTTCGTATATAGCTAATCTGGTTTTTTTCTGTTACGATTTCCATGTCTAATCTCAACTATCATCTGTATAATTCCGTTCTTCGAATTAAGGAAGGTCAGACACGAACAGACGTCGGAAGTTTATAGCTCTACAGTTTTTTTCAATTTACAGTTCAATAAGTATATTCAGTAACCGAGTGAACCAAATTACCGAACACATTTAGTCGGTCGTAAATTCGGGATATAACAACGGACTGGCCAAATAGAGTTCTCCGGATTTTCTTCGCGTTAGTAACACTTAAATTGGGGCCAACTTCAAATAAACTTCATTCCGGGATGCATCCTTCCTCGCACATCACTCACGTGTCGAGTTGCCTTAACCAAATAAACAAACTAATTCTAACCAGCGACTATTTATTGTGACATCGTCATGATACCGGGCTGCAACTTTTCGTCGCAATGTTCTCAATTCTTTTACTGGTGATCTTGCCCCTGTACATCATACTTTTCCTGTTAGCAATAAAGTCGTTCCAAAGAAATATTGAATCGGAAACGTTTTCGCAATGATATATAGTAACCGTTTTAATTCTTTTAAAAAATAGTAAAATTCTGGAAATCGAATCATCAGTTAAACGGGACACAAAAGTCAATATTAGATCAGTCAATTTCGAACAGTTGCTGAAGAATAGATACAGGCATTCGTTCCATGGATCGTTGCGAAGATTTTTAATGGTTATTTTCTCTAAGGAATTAAAAATCTTTAATGATTCATCTTCTGAATCGTTCTTGAAATATAAATGGCGTATAGAAAAGAGCTCAAGAAGGCGAATATTTTGACAATAACGTCCAATCAAATAGATGTTCACGTATTGAAAATTATTTAGTTTCATTTCTACCACGTGGTTTCCTTATAAACTCAATAGCTGAACAACTCCTTTTTTAAATGTATATTTTCTGTTATCCTTATCAATAGTCACGGATAATCGACTTAAGTTGTGAAATGGCAGCAAGATAATAATGTCTGCATCGTTAATTGAAACTATACAAACAAAAAGACTTGACGAAAGGTACAATCAGAATTCCCACAGTTTCCCGATCTTCAGTTGAGAAAAGATATAAATTTGTTAGATATAATCGATTTTTAAAATTTTATTGTACGTAAAGATAAAACGTAGTAATTCGTTTATTTTTTTTTCTACATTTATCTTTGTTATTGGAAGAAATTCTAAGACGTACGAAAGTCCCTTTGGTGTCACAGCTGTGTCGATTACTTTTAAAAGTTTGAGATATTTGTAATGAGTAATTTTTCGTTTGTCGAGTTGGGAGTACTTCGTACACTGAGACACCACTGTATATATTTCTAGCGCTGATATTTTAGATTAAGAATAATTTTGTAAAGTTCACTTTTCATAAAATTTTTCTCCTGTTATCACGTTTCCTTTTAATGATAAATTTTTTAGTACTTTAATTAAATTGGTTTAATTAACTGCAAGCATGAAGATTCTGCTGCTTATAACTGTAATTATTTTTGTATTAATTCATATTTCGTATGAAGAAACTACGAATGAATTTTGCTGTAAGTAGGATGGATCATAATGATGATAATTTATAGCTACAAAACGAGCAATTATTTATTGTGACATCGTCACAATGCCGGGCTGCAATTTTTAATCATATTTTTAATTAATTTAATTCAAAATATATGCTCTTCACCTTAAATTAGTAGTGGCTTGCCCCTGTACAGTACATCATACGTTTCCTTTAACAATAGAGTCGTCTGTCTAACACCTTTCGGCGGAAAAGTTTTGAATTGACGTAAAGTGACATTCGGAAGTTGTTATATAGTTAATCGGGCCTCCTGCCCTTAAGGTTTCCATATCTTGTCTCTGATTTCATCTGCCTAACTCTTTTCTAAAGACGGACGACAGTGGAAATTTATAGGTTATAAAAAAATGAAACAATTAATACTTTTCCCAATTTAACACATAATATGAGACAACATGTCTACAATTATGGTATTCTTCAAGCACATTTCCACAATTAAAGGCCGTTGGAATGTACTGCAATTAACATTGCTTTGGTTTTCTTCGTTTTATTGAAAAAACTATATTTTTAACTATACAAAGTAGGCATATACTAGTTTTATACATTCTCAGTCAAACATTATATTATTTTCTTTTTTATTTGCATATTGCTTCTGTAAACAGTGGTACCGCAAATATAACCAAGAGTGCTACCATCAAATTTTCATTTTCCAAATGTACAGATATAAATTTAAGGATATGTGGCACCATCTAATTCTCATGACTAGTTAATCTACAAATTTTAAGTTTATCTGTACATTTTTTATGTTCCTTGCAGAAATTATCACATTAAGTAATTCTTATCATTTACGTGATTTTAAATAACTGAATCGGAAGGCGAGATATTTCATGCAAAAGCCCACTGTACACCTATGTAACTTACTGTGTATTTGCATTTTAATTGTTGAATGATGTCAGTTTTTTATAGATGACGTCATCGTTTCGTTACATCATTGCTTATAACATCAAAGTTGACGGCAATTTTTCCTCTGCAGCGATTTTGCTAAATTGTACGATAATAGGCCTACAGTAACATATAAGTGGACTGTCTATTTTCATGCCCTCCTTATCCCGAACAGTTTGTAGATATCTATCCGTTCCGAATGTTCTATCATAACACAACACAAGACCCTCTGTTCTATCTATAAGGAGATAGCCCGATGTAGTAAGCACAGGATTGTAAGGAGTGAGGAAATTGTAGGCTTTTAGAGGAACCCTACAATTTCCTCACTCCTTAGAAATGAAAAGAACGCCATCGAGAGAAAATAGTGCTTCGGCCGAAACAACTTGAAAGGTTAGAAATGTACAAAGCCTTCGTAGTTAACTTCAAGGAGACAGACTCTATTTCGTCAGGCTGGAGAGCGTACAAAAAGTTATAAGTGAAGGTTTCTTCTTCCAATTGTCGGACTAGTGATATCTATCACGTCTTTCTTAATTATGGATAATTAACAGAGACCGAGATTAAAACAGTTCTCTTTATTTCGCCTATTTCGGATTGGTCCCTATTCGCGCTCACGGCTTCGGTGTCTCCAACATAACGAACAAAAGGTTAGTTCGTCTTAATATACTTTTGTTATCCACAATGATGGATATAGTGCACAATTTGTACACATGGTGTAGTTTCTACATATCAGTCCTTGCACTTACTGGCATGTAAATTTTGATGGGAAAATGCCTTTTTTTGCAATTATTAACTCCTTTTTACCTCTCAGAGGGATTTTAACTTCGATATTCTGCTTCATAACACGACAAAGATCAAAATTTAGTTTTCATCGTAAATATTTTCACAAACAAACGATAACTACGAGCAATTGTCTATTGTGACATAGTCACAATGCCGGACTGCAATTCTTAATCATATTTTGAAATCATTTAATTCAAAATATCTCAAGCTAGTAGTGGTTTGCCCCTGTACATCACACTTTTCCGTTGACAATAGTTATCTGTTAACTGACGTTTTGAATTGAAAAAAAAAAACGAGACTTTCGGTTTGAATCGAAAGATCATATATAGTCAATTCGGGCCTCCCTTCTCTAAAGTTTCCACATCTGGTCTCGGATTTTATATAATTCCGTTCTCGAGGTTAAGACATGCGGACGGACGACAATGACAGAATTTGGAAATAAATGTAGCATTCCTTCCAAAGCAAAATTGTAGCATTTTAAGTAAAAAAAATTCTCAGCGGTCAGGAAATAAAATATCATGGCACGAGAGGTACGAGCGAAAGTTTCAAACTTGGATCAACACTTGCAGACGTGTCAAATTGATTAAGCGATCACATTAAGAATTTATGGGAGAGATCCTTTAAAAGGTCAGAAATTCAAAGAGAAAGAATGGCCGTTTGCCTCTAGCTCAGGCTGTTTATCCTCTGTGTCGATCTCCCGTTGTCTCGGACTTAATTTTCGTTCGGCCGTATTATAAAGGTTTTTTGGTAATTTTAATATTAACTTTATCCAGTTTGATGTTGCATTAATAGGCAAAACTCGCGGCGACCGAGGAATCTTTTCGCAAAGCGAAATCTGAAGAATTTATTTCATGCCATGGCCGAAAATGGACGAAAAACATATTTCTTCGAACGAATTTCGGAGATGGTCAAGCCTCGAGACGTAGAATTTAAAAAGATCGTCTCTACGGTCGACATTCTGCACAATGTAAATGCAGAAGATAATTTATTTATCAAATTTAAAAAAGAAAAATAATTATAAATTAAGGCTTACGGTAAAGAACTCTGCTTCTATTTATACTATTTTAGATGCGGGTTTTTGCGTTTTTGATTGCGTTTTAATAGGGTACGTCAAGAGAATGTACACTAAGAAAAAATTTTTCGAAAAATTTTCCCCCACGGGGGAAGTGTTATACATTTATAATAGATACATTTTGAGCCACAATAACGCGTGGCGGGGTCTGCTAGTATGCAATATAAATCAATATAATACAGTAGATTCTCGTTCATCTGAACTCGTGTAATTCGAATTTTTTTCTTCATTGGAACTGAACACTAACTCCAATCTGATTCCTTTTTAATCTATATACAGTATATAATAATGAATGTATGTGTGTGTGTCTGTTTATCCTTCATGCATTACCACACCGTTTATCCGATTACCGTGAAACTTTGGTAAGTTTTTTAATACACTCCCGCGAAAGTTTCTGGCAATTTATCCTACGATAGATGGCGCGCGTTTACACGAGCATTCGAGCACTGTGTTCGATCGATTTCAAATTGTGAAGACCATTTCCCCCTTCAAAAAATATCTCTATATATGCATTTGTGAACTGTTATTTACGATATTTGTAATAATTTTTGTTTAATCACTTTATTTCAACTTTTTTTTTGCTAATTATGTATTCGCTCGAACTTCGTTAAAACCTTAACTGTACCCCGAACAACAACCGAAGTTGTAGGAAGAAATTCGCCTATTTCACCTATCTAGGTATCCCTCTTTTCCAAATTTTAATAGCAACTCAAAATAATTTAAAAAGGCAAATTACAATAGAACGGTTTATTATCCAAGTATCAGAAATTTCACAACATGCCAAGGAAGAGAAGAAAGAGCAATTAAATAATTAAAATTGTAAAGGATTAAA
>NW_019384569.1:0-1101 GCF_000671375.1 Centruroides sculpturatus | reverse complement strand
TATATTTTTAAAAAATTAAAATAAGTGTAATCTGGGTACGCTATTCTGTCACAGTTGGTTGAAACATGTGTTGAGAGTTTTGAGAGGAATAAATTAAATGTTGAGAATGACATGAGGTTGGCGTTAACAAAATCTCGCGAATTTTGAGGCTTGTTAATAGCATGCAATTTCAACCATCGCATTGAATTAATTATTAGACATAATTTAAAATAAAATTATATTAAAAAACTAATTTCGTTGTTTTTTTTAATTACCCTAATGCCTTTTTTCAATTGTATCGGAATCAAGGGTCAATTGGCTTTTATAAAAAGGGGTCGCCACCCGAAAGAGGTTGGGAACCTTTTCTCTATATCAATGGTTCCCAATTAGTGGTACGCGTATCCCAAAGGGTACGCAAAATTGCTTGAAGGGGTACGCGCGGCAATCTAAAAACTGTCGATTTAAAATTTAAATGCATGAGATGAAGCAATCAAAAAAATAATGGGTGGACCATCAAAAATTTGGCAATTTTCAACATGATGTGGAATGCACAAATTCGTTTATTTATAATTAAAAATATTCTCGAAATTTCATCAAAAAATGCATTTGTGACAATACCTAAATTCTTACACAAGAAACAAAATTTATACAATTAACACAATTTGTGTTAATTGTACAATTATCATTATTATCATGTCAGCGAAGCAGCAATAAAATATTTACTACAATTTTGCACAACACACCTCTGCGAGAGCGGATTTTCGGCCATGACAAACATGAAAACTAATCATCGTCACTGACTTCAACTGGAAGATGATTTGAGAATGAAGCTGACCAAAAAGCAACCAAATTTTACAAAGTTGTGCAAAGAAAATTGTGCACATTTGTCACATTAAAATTAAAATAACCTTATGTTATTTTCATTATTATTAGAATTGTATTTTAAAGGTAATAAATGTAAAAAAAAAAATTATTCTATTTATCACTAGCTGCCTACCCACAGCTTCGCCCGCATTATATCGAATTTTCTCGTGGGAGTAAGGTATTTTCTCGCAGTAAAATGTAACCTATGTCCATCTCCAACATGTAAGCTATTTCTGTCAGACACAGGAATCTATCGAT
>NW_019384568.1:686594-742453 GCF_000671375.1 Centruroides sculpturatus | reverse complement strand
GGCCATTAATCAAAATCATAGTAATTCTTTGAACATTGTAAATATGACATTTGTAAAACGTATCAAATGAAAATTTTTTAAATAATAATTTATATCAGTCTGTAAATTTTTTACTAAGTTGTTTACTAAAATCTGACTGAATAGATTATATATATATATATTCCAGCCAATGTTGGAAGACTACCATCTAAGCTTAGCTTTTAAAAGCTACGTTGAATTGGACAACAGTAGTCGCATGCTACTCCTCTACTGTTGGGAACTAAATTAGTATCGGGTAATAGTTCTCGACCGTTAGAAAGGGTCTATTGCGTTAACAGTACGACTGTATTCTCGGTTTTCTTTTTAATCTGGTCCTATATCACAATCTCCGGTCGGCACTACGAATTCAACCAACTTAAGAACTGATATCGAAGAGGCACGGGAAGAAGACTGACTCGTAATTCGGTCGAAAGACGCCAGAGCGCAGGCTACATATATATATATATTGACGCACGATAGTGATGTGTATGGCACAAAGGTTTCTTTGTTTTTTAAGTACATAAACATAATGAGGTTAAAATAACTACACAAACAGTTTTTTTTTGTTTTCTTTCTTTAATGGAATTTGCATTTTTATTTTCAAGATTTGTTTATTAAATTCTTTGCAAATCGAGGAAAAGCATTATAATTGTGCGTTGTGATGGCAAAATGTCGCTCACATTAAAATTAGTGAAATTTTTGGCTTCCTTTAAAAATAAAGCTGTCGGGATGTTGTAATGGCAACTGCACAGTAGAGCTCTAAATATCCGATCGGAAATAAAATATATCAAGTGCTCGCTTTGCCTGTAATTTCTTTATTAACTGCAATCGGCCTTCGTTCGGTTGTAAAACTTAAAAGTTGCTTTTGGTAAGAGAGATGCGCTTAGCGATAACGATTCGTTTTTTTTTTTGCCGTTACATTATCTGGCTTCCCTGACGTAAGCAAATTTTATAAATAATAAAATGCCAAAATAAAATCTAAAGTAAAATTTTACTTTCTTTACGTATCGAATGATAGAGGCGCAAAGAAATTAAATGTTTTGCAAGTAACTGAGAAAGGATATGATAATAAAAAGGATGCAAATTTTTTTCGCTTTGTACTAGAAAATTGGACGCTCGTTTATCTATGGGATTGGAATCTGCGAAAAGATAATGGGTATGACAACAGTCGGTTTATTGTATTTTGCATGTGAATCGGACGATGCATGGATACTAAGGGTTCTACTGCATATATATATATATGGCAATACATAGACAAAAAACAAAATGTTTTTTGAGCAGTTTTATGCATTAGAAATGATATTTCCGCTATAAAACTGCTTGGTAAATAAAGCAATATAACACTTTATTATTTAATCTGTCTGCTTTTCTCTGACAGTTTTAAGAATTTCATTGTAGCAAAATTTTTCTGGTATTGAATGAAATAGTTTCACACCTTTGTTTTAATTGCTTGATGATGATACTTTATTTTCAGATATGTTTTAGTAGATTTTGGTCTGGCTCAACGTTTGAGTTCTTCAAGATCAAAAGAAAATTGTGTCGAAGAGGTCATAAAGAAAAAAAGGAAAAGAACAGAAAATCAAGAAAATGAAAATTTGGTATATTTGATTTTTAATTTGAGAAAAACCTTTTCAAATACATAAAATTATTAGCACTTTTTAAAGATTTAAGTGTTTTTTTTTTTTTTTTGCAGAAAATGAAATCGCCGAGTAAAAAACGTCAAGTAATGCATGATGTCAGCAATACATTCCTTCCTCTGTCACAAGTAATGCAAGAGGTCGGCAATAATCAACTTTCTCAGTTGTGTTCACTTCAGGATACAAAAAAGTTTCAAACTCATCCAAAATTAAACAGAACATTATTTGTTCATAGCTTTGACAGTAAAACTACTAAAATGAATTGTAGTAAAACAAATGATATGGTAAAAAATAGATGTTCTTGTTATGGAAAACAGGAAGTGTGCAAAATCTGTTTAAATAGGTATGTAATTGCCTGGGCTACTGGGGTATCATTTTCACTTTCTTGTCTGAGTTTTTTAAAAATAATTACCCACTTTACATTTTTGTGACTGTGGTGTCAAAATGCTCAGTATAGCCATGTCCTTTATTGTAAAATATAATCCACTCTGAGAAAAGATATATTCAAAAAACAAGTGTGTCGACTTTCTCCACTTTGACATTTTTGGGTGCTGTTTTTTGGAATATAAAAGCACACAGATGCTTGATATTTTCCCAGGGTTTGGTGAATTTTTGTTGAACTACAGAAAAGTTATATGAATTCTAAGAAAAAAGGAATGTCCCTCATTCCCACTAGATGGCACCATGTTACCTAGCTCTAATAACTGGAATACATAATTTAAATGCTTAAATGGGACAGTAGCAGAAAAGAAATTTAGCAATTTTTGGTATATTTTAGGGATCTTCTGAAAATATGTCAACTCTACATACACTAATTCAGTGATCTCCAAACTTTTTTGATCACTTAGCTCTAAGACAAAAATAATTATAAGTTGTACCTCCTATAATATAATATGCAGGTATTACATTATATTAGGGAAACTTGGTGTAACCCCAGGTATCACTTTGCGTACCCCACAACACTAATGTCGTGTAGACCTAACTAATGGTTGGCGGAGACAAAGCAATTTTGTCATTTGCTTGGGTGATTTGGTTTTTCTGCAGTGGGTCAGCTTAGTGGGACATAGTGGTATCACACCGGGATCACGTCTGAGGAGGACCTGAATACAAGCTACTAACCCTGCTCTGGATTAAACTGGCTCAACTCCTTCCTCTTGTCCCATTGGAAATTTTCAACTTTTATGTAACTATTTCAAATACAAGTTTTTTAGTTGTGTCAAGCAACTCGCCGATAGTATGTTTCTGACGCAGTTTTCTCAGTGGAGACTGGACAAAATCACAAACGTGGCTGCTTTTAACAAGCAACTTCAATTTATCCAAGACTTCCCGCTTAAATGCCAACTGATTTTATTATTCCTTTATTTCTTAGTTTTTCATTTACTTCGATTTAATTTCTTTATTACACTTCTCTTTTTTATCTGTAGTTTTCATTATATTTTTTTCTTTTCTCAACAATAAATCACTTATCTTTCATTTGTGGCATATCAGTGCTCAAACTGCTTGGTTAGGCTAACTACATCGATAAACATTGTCTCGAGTTTCTCAATGCCATATATCTAGTATATATTAAAATAGTCTATAATAATCAAAGATTATTGAAAGGAACAAACTTTTTATGTTGAGTTGGTCTGATAGTCACACAGCAAGGATAACTTTGTTCTTTCATTTGGGCCAACACTACAAGGAATCCAGATTTGACCTGACTCAGATTTTCATTGTACGAGATTATGATTCTTACAGTATGAGTTCTCATCTCTCATCCATGCTGACTGACTGACTACTGATTAGAGCTATTCATAATGAGTGCAATTTTATCTAGCCATGTAAATGTTATACTAGTACTTTATATTAACTAATCAACCATTCAGAAAATTAGTTAACTCTCTTTTGACAGACTAATGGCTTTTTTCATTTTATCTCAGAATTATTAATGGTAAATACATATAAAAATAATCAAATCCTATGTTAATCAAATGATAAATTTAGATTCTTATTAGGCTATAATAGCTAATTTGAGCTAGAAATTAAATTTTAACACAGTTGGCAGCTTAACGGCTTATCTCTAGTCCAAATTACTTGGTACCTTAATTATTAATTAGCCATATTATAGCCAGATAAGAATCTGACTAATTATTTATTGTAATCAAATGATACAAACTATTAGTTTGATGATATATTATCTGAAGCATCATGTTGATACATTATTACTTAATGAAGAGCTCTCTACTAAATTCTCTGTCCAATTTTATTTCTTCATGATACAATAGTTTCCTGTCATTTAGTACTGATGTCTTCCAAGCTGAAAAAATAACTCATATGCTAAGTTTTAGTATAATTAATTAAAAGAAAATTGAATTAAACTGTATAATTTGTTCTGTTTTTAATTGGGTGTTGCAATTACTGATAATTTCTTTAATTAAATGCAATTTACAAGAAGTTGTGTTATTTTTTTGATTCTTAAAATGCAATTGTCATGTTTTATTGCATTTAAATTTATGCGATAACTTTTTCTTTTATTAAATGTTAACTCTTTTTAAAATTAGACCTCCAGAAATTGCACCACGTGCTGGGACTCCAGGATTTAGAGCACCAGAAGTCCTTTTGAAGTATCAAAGTCAGACAACAGGTAAATTCTATAATTTTGAAGAATTTTTAAAAACAAAATTAGTTTGTCTTCCACAAACATATTGCTTTCAGTGGATATTATATCTAAAAAGTATTATAAGTTGATTAAATGTACTCAATTAAATAATGGTCCTTTTAACAGCAGTGTCATAAATTTTTACTTGACATAATTCTTTTACATCTCATACTGTAATCCAAACAAAAACATCTATGTAAATAATCTTCAATATAAAAATTTTTTGTGAAAGATTGAATACATTTTGAATTTTAAAGATTATAGTAGGTGAGTATAAAGTTTTGCAGGCGATGTGAACAAAACTCACAAATATAATCAATTAAATAATAGAACATTGAAATTGTTAATAATCTGTCTGCTTTTCTCTGACAGTTTTAAGAATTTCATTGTAGCAAAATTTTTCTGGTATTGAATGAAATAGTTTCACACCTTTGTTTGAGTGTCATTGGAGCTTTTAATTAATTTTGTATTGATTGGAAGAATGAAAATTTGAAGAGAAGTTTGGAAAATAAAATAATGTTGCAAGATTTTTCTCTGAAATTCTTGCACTTTTTATTTGATTGCAATCTCCATGCAAGCACAGGTTAGCATTGTAAATGATGAAAGATTACCTTCCAATGAATTAAATTTAAACTTCACTATCAAAAATGGGGAGGACTGAAGGAAGCTCTCTCTTCAAAGCAATTAATGTTAAATGTTTGGTAGATTGGTAGAACCTCATGATTAATCTGTTTTAATGACATGTATGATGAAATTCAGAACTGGTTTTTGATGAATTTACACATGTAGTTTATTTATTTATTTTGCAAAATAACCTTTGTGATGTTTACTGTTGTCATATACAATTCACTTTTCATCACCAATGATTAGTCTCTATAGGAAAAGGTTCATTTTCATATCTATCAAGAAGTAAAAAAATGAAAGATGCTGGTTTTATACACTTCTATTATGTGATTTCTTCTGTAATTTGACAGATTTATTTTCATAAAAGCGCACAATTCTATCCAAAATGATATCTGCAACAAAAATGTGCCTCAGATCTCCCAGATATTTGTATAATTAAGTGCTGTTTTTATGTTTCAGTATAAAAATGTATTATAACAGTTAAATATATAAGAAATAGAATATGTTTAAATAGTAGCACGGTCTTGTGTTAGAATATTTATTTACATGCGATTCTCAATTTCTTTATTTTACAGCCGTTGACATGTGGGCAGCTGGTGTGATATTCTTGTCGTTACTAACAAAGAAGTATCCTTTCTTCAGAGCTTCTGACGATTTAAGTTCCTTAGCTGAAATAACTTGCATTGTAGGAAGTAAGAGACTGCAACAAGCTGCACTAAGTATTGGTGAGTGACATATAAAATTCAAATTTGCCGGTTCATTTAAATTCATAATTTAACAGTTAATTTTTCGATACTTCAGGCAAGAGAGTGTTTTTGAGTATTCAAAAACCAAAAGTAGATTTTAAATTATTGTGTCAGAGGATCCAAAGCATACAAAGAAACAGCGAAAATGTGCCAAATGAACCGGAAAATACAATACCTGAATCTGCCTATAATTTACTAGGAAGACTTTTGGATCCAAATCCACTCACTCGTATAACTGCGCAACAGGCTTGCGCCCATCAGTTTATAACTACAACAAATTAAATTGTATTTAAAAAATATTTATAAATATGTATATAAAGTAAATAAAATAAAATTTATTTTACTTGAATCAAATTCTCCTCTGTTTATTCAGAAATATTACTCCTACCAAAAACTATTATTTGTGAATACATATAGTGAGCTTTATTCAATAATTAGTTACATAAATGCTTTTCATTCCTAACAAAATTCTGAAAGATCACATAAAGCTGAAAATAAATTTATGCAATAATATTTTATGCATTTTGCTACTTTTATTTAGCTTACATAATACTATTTTTATGATATAACTTCATTACATAATATAATACAATACTTTCACTTCAGACTAAACAAAACGTAACAAAGAGGGTAAAACCTCTGTTACACAATTCCATGTTATGAATATGAGAGCTTTTTTTATTAATTTGTGGCTAGAATTAATCTTTATTCTTAAGTAAATTAGTCTAATTATCAAGCCAAAAGCAAAGTAAAAATTAAATTAGCTTTATAGAAACATAAGTTTTACTTTTCACACTGATATGTACAGATATTTAAAATGCTGTTTCTTTTATGTGTTTCTGTTTAAATTTGTTATCAAAAGACAATATTTAATTATTATTAACAATTACACTTAAAATTATGGAGAGAACCGTGTATAAACTGCAAAACTAAACGATTGTTACATGCAAACCATATTTAATGAGAATTGCTACAGGAATAATGGAAATTATGAATGATTGAATGTACGTCCTTAGAATTGTGGATGATGATTACTCTGATTATACATACAACATATTAAAAATTCAAGAATAGGCTATATCCAGCAATGATAATTTTTATTATTTACATATGCAGGGTGTCTTGTAATTCTTGACTCACATTTTGATTGACTATAACTTTCTGATGAAACAAGATAATTTATACTGTTAAAAAAACCTACTTTCCATTCTCCACTGCAAAGTCAAATTGAGTACTGCCAAGATCAGTACGAGCCTGTAAACAAAGCGAAACATCTTTGTGCCTTTTGGAAGAGATATGATAATTCAATGCAATTAGTGTCAATCTCACAATTTATATTCTACAGCCTTAAATCCCCTTGTGAAAAAAGTCCAGTGGAGTCGAGACTGCCAGTTTTGCCCAACGATACCTCCAGAATGTTTTTGGTTACAAAAACAAGCAAACACATTGCACTTATGTTGTAAAGTAAACAGTGACACTGACAGTGTTCATAAGCTGGATGACATATAGAAAATAAAAGTGACACACTGTCTTGTTTCACAAAAAATCAGTCAAAATGTGAGTCATGAATAGGTATTCCCAATACAAAAGTATTGATACTTTAAAATCACTCGTGATACTGGTATCGGTCTTAAAGTATCAATACCAGCCAGTATCAACATCAGGTATTGAAATTGGAAATCTTGCTGGCTGTCACGTCGCCTTACAGTTGTTTTTCCTGCAGAGAAGGAACATCTATCCCTATCCTCCTTTTTCTGTGGTGGATATGTTCTGAAGAACATGTAAAAATAATGCATAAAAATGTATAGTACATGCATCCCATAGAAAAATGCTTGTTAGGATTCACAACTTCAATGGAATAAAAACAATATGCAATTTAAGAATAAAAAAGTTTGTTTTTTTTTTTTAATCGTCATTTATCATTAACATTATTTGTATGTAAATATAGGAAACACAAAATCAACATACAGCACTGTCTGATATACAGTACATATATTAATAGTACTGTACTGTGCTTACAAAAGAATAAAGATTTTTTTAAATACTGAAGGTCACAAAAAAAAATACAAAATAAATTAATTCATCAGATTTATTTCCTTAAAATGACCAAAAAAGATTTTTTCCTTACATGTGATAATTAACATTTCAAATCTCTGATGAAAGATGTTATAAATCATTCAAAAATATCAGTCTGGATGCAAGGAAATACAATCTTTCAATGTTTAATTTTTTTATAGAAATTATTTAGAATTATATTACTTGAACAATCTGCCAAAAATATTGAGCCACACACTTAAAATTTTGGCTTTGTGGAGAAAATTTTGCCAGATTGCCATTACTATGGTAAAATATATTGAGTAAGCTCGTAAGTCTGAAGAGCTAAAAACTTTGCAAAGTTTATCACTCACTGCTAATTGGCAGATAATCCTAACTAGGTGGTAAGCATTTCATTTTAACCATTGAAAACAAAATATATACATTCTGGTGTTTATATCATCCAAGATTATTATTTCAGTATATATTTATTTTCACTTTAAAATATTACATGTTTTAGAGGTTTTAAAATGGAAATTAATCTTCAATTATTGTAATTATTATTTCAATAGGTTAATTTAAGAATAATAAACAAAATTTAAGATTTAATTTAGAAATTGGAGCTATTTTCTCAAGAAAATTAAGTAAAAACTGCAGTGTGCCATTTGTAAATTTGTTGAAGAGTGCCATTCCTGTAGATTAAGTAAAGTATTAAAATTCTTTAATACATTAATTTATTATTAATCATAATGCACAAATTATAACATAGAATGTAGAGGCATTTATTGTGCATAAATTTTCTGTAAGAGAGAAATGTATGATAATCAGAATGCAAAAATTTTGCAGAAACAAGTTAGAACTAAAGATGGAAATCTGGACAATGATATATTATACGTTGGAATGAACAAAAGTATGTTATCTCTCCACCACACTATTTAATGGAGACAGTGAGGTACAGTCCTTTGTGGGTGTGTCAGGCCCAGTCATTTGCTACCTGGCTGTCTTGGAAAAATGCTCTACTGTACTTAAGAGGGCCATTGATTATCTGAAACAATTAGGGACTGGGGTTGTTCAGATAACTGATCATTTACAAAAAATATAAATTATATACAGTACAGTTTTGTGTTTAATATATCATGTCTTACAAATACATACCTTACATAAAGTAGGACATTAAAGTAGGCCTACAGTTTAGGTTGGCAGGAATACTAAAGCACTAGCAGAAATTTGAATTTGTCAATTAGATTGGTAACACAAAGATAAATACTGATATCGTTCGGAGCGGTATATATTGGATTATTCCCTTGCATGAATCTATTAGAATTAAAATAGTGTGATTTAGATACACAAAACAACAATACAAATCTTTGGACTGAGTTTAGATTTTATTGCAAAATAACAGTTTAAAGAACTATTTACAATTTTCCATAGAGACGTACACAACGTGAAACAGAAATTTTTCTACAGTACATTTGTTCTTTACATGCTCTATTATTATAAATCAGCTGTGAACATAATATATAGTAATATAGTATCATATGAAATCCTGAGCAATGCCTCCAAAAATTTGACGAGGCTAAAATATAGTTTAACCGTATATGGTTGACATTCTTCCATCCTCAGATGCGATAATTATTCATTCATCTCACGATACAAGAATGTGCAAATGCTAATATTGGAATATATACACATGCACACACACACATGGGAGATAATTTATGACAGACTAGTTACAGACTGATCATTTGCGCTTGTACTATAATATCGAGATTCAAATTCTTTGTGACGTACGGATTATTGACTAGTATTGTTTTCGTTATTAACAATGGATTTATACTGTTAAACAATAGTCGAATTTTACTAAGTTCGCTATTATCGATAATACTGTTGAAACCAACTGAGTATTTTATAACGTTAGGATCGTTAATCGTATATACAGCACATGATAAATGCTAAAAATATCCGAAAAAATGTGTGCAGTGCTTACACTCGATTCTGCACACTGCGGTCGGGCGTCGTTAAAATTAGATAACGGAAGTCGGATTCGCCCAAGGTAACAAACGTATTGCGGAATTTTCTTTTACGTAGAAACATTAAATACTGATTCGGATGTCCGTGCCCGACCGTGTCGTACAGAATGAAGTGGAAGACTCGTTATTCAACAACCTAACTAAACATATTTTCTCTCTTGTTACAGATAATGAAGTACGTTTCTGGACAAACACAACTAGGTACTTTTAAGTACTTCACAACACAACAGACACATGCTAATAAAGCCACAATTATAGACCGATTGGTTCCTCTAAACTCAAGGTCGCATTAGACCAACATATCGATATTTTTTTTTTTTATCTTACTAAGATAATCTCTATCATACAAATAGTCTCTCTTTAATCATTTAAAAAACATTGAGGTAATACGAAATATATTCAAATTAAGATAAAGAATATATAGTATATTATTCTATATATTGTACACATTTAACGACAAAACATTATTCTCAAAACGACGCAAGAGCTATCGGAAATCGAGAAAGAATGGCTTTATCTAATAAAGAAAATGGCTATGTAACATGGAAGCTCCTTCCTACAACAAAGCCACGTTGCACGTGACCAAGTCTCGCACTCAGCAGACGGGTTAAAATACTTAAATTTATTTTTAGCGTCTGCGACAGACGGCATAAATAGGTGCCAAAAAAATGAGATGCTAAATCGATTTAAAACCACTTTTTCTTTCCAGATTTCATTGCACAAGGCTGTTAAAGATAATTGTAATACCTTTTACATGCCATGTTACTTTAGCCAAAAAAAGGTAACAAAACCTGGATCCAACCATCAGGTGTTATGGCATGGTTGAGTTTTCTTTGGGGGAAAAAGTTAACGAAAAAACTCGCTCCACACAACATTTTTCTCGAAACGCAGTCGACTTTTCACAGTCCACTCGCTCCGAATTACAATTTTTTTTCATTATAATTTTCTTTTTTTATAAATAAAATTATTTAAATCTACAATGCATGTACATTAATTATAGCTTTTTTTTTTATTATAATAGAGTTGCATCTTTTTAAGTTAGAGAAAAAATATTTTTATATTTTTTTTATATTTATATTTATTTATATATATATATATTCCAGCCAATGTTGGAAGACTACCATCTAAGCTTAGCTTTTAAAAGCTACGTTGAATTGGACAACAGTAGTCGCATGCTACTCCTCTACTGTTGGGAACTAAATTAGTATCGGGTAATAGTTCTCGACCGTTAGAAAGGGTCTATTGCGTTAACAGTACGACTGTATTCTCGGTTTTCTTTTTAATCTGGTCCTATATCACAATCTCCGGTCGGCACTACGAATTCAACCAACTTAAGAACTGATATCGAAGAGGCACGGGAAGAAGACTGACTCGTAATTCGGTCGAAAGACGCCAGAGCGCAGGCTACATATATATATATATTGACGCACGATAGTGATGTGTATGGCACAAAGGTTTCTTTGTTTTTTAAGTANTATAATAATAATAATCTCTCGAAAGTAAATACTCATCTGTTATAACGAAAAGATAAATATGATTTGAAGTTCGACTGCAACGTAAGGGGAAAAAAAGTATTTACGGTTAAGTCAATTGTACAAGTTTTGTAACAAAATACCTGAGAAACAGCTGCCGTATGAGCCTCTACCGGCGACTCTATACGCTGCTCTTGGAACAAATAATGTTAACAATGGTGATTTAAAAAAAATGGGGGCATAGATAACTATTTTTATATACAAAAATTATTGGAATGAGACAATCTTAGAACCATTTTTTATCATCTTTGAGTAAATAGTAACTGATATGCTTCTATTGTTTTGCTATTATGTTATCTAATAATAGTCCTGACGATTATTATGCACATGCGTGGACTGTCATAGGTGCTTGAGAACTTGGAGTTGAGCTGCCACTGTGACCAGATAAGTCATAACCTGAGTGATGATGGTGGTGTGAAGGAGGATGAGACATATGTTGTGGAGGATTTCTTCTCTGTCTCATTGGATCTGTTCAAAAATAATCCATCAAATATGTGCAACTCTACTAAATATTCGACGTTAGAATAATTTCAAATACAAAAATGTTACCTGTTTGGAGATGTATGACCCAAAGAATCGCCATTAATCCAGCTCCAATGACAAATGATGCAAAAGCAATGCCGACAATAGCTTCTGTCGATAAGCCAACTAATATTATCTGTTGCGAGACATCTTCCTTTCCTCGAGACCATTCATTATTCTCTATAGAAGACATGCCATTTTCAGAATCTGTAATGAAAGTTTAATTTATCAAGATAAAAAATATATAAAATCGAATATACTTTACATATATTCAAGAGAAGATGGCACATTAATAAAGAAGTATTACCTTTCTTATCGGAACGGGGTCTTGACACAACATGAAACGGTCCTCCCACTTCCAAACTGAAATGTCGATTTGGAGGACCGTCCAAAAATGGTTTCAAACTTTGCGTCACACAATAATCTTGAGGATCGAAACACTGGATATAATATAAAAATCTGTTAGCATGTTTTTTATTACAAATTATAAACAATTTGATTTGTTCCTACAGTCCAAGTATATATTTTAAACATTACCTTTTTGATGCCTCCGAGTTGAATATTTGATGAGGTGGTGCAGACGGTTAATCGACAATGGAGGTATATATCTTCGTTAACAAAATCCTCACTCAACTGAAAACTGAAACGCTGTCCTGAAGGAATTCTCCTGAGAGAAATGCAGGATGCTGCTTGAAGTATTTCAACACTCAGATCAGCTGGACAACTATAAAGTAAGAAAAATGTCATAAAGATTGTCACACATACAGGATCTTCCGAAATGAATGCTACCATTTTATATTACTGTAATTATGTTAATTAATATTTGGGATGTATGCAGTGTATACCATTCAATAGAGTAACTGTCTGAGTTTAATCTCTTATCTACATTTAAACATCTTATCATCTAATGTCTCTGGGAAGGTCTGTAAACACAACGAAGGTGAAAATAAATATGTCAAAGTCGGAATCACTCATCGCTGTGCAGCGTGAGTAATCTGCAGGAGCTTTAGAATTGTGGCTGTTATGGGAGGAGCAACAACATATGCTGTAGTGAATGTAGGAAGAATTTAAGTATTGGTTGGCTGTGTGCCATGTGAGGGGAAGTGCACATGTTGAGAAACTGTAATGGGCAAATGTGAAACTTGGACAGTTTTCCAATGTTCTTGATAATTAACATAATTACAACAATTCTTTTTGGAAGATCCTACATTAAACAAATTTTGTGAGAGAGAGACAGGACATAATATAAATTTACCTATTCCTTATGAGTATGCTCTTTTTAGCTGTTGCGTGATAAGGATCATTTGTCCGTGATAACCAACACTCATCGACCAAAACACACATATGTGGTCCTAAGCAGGAAAAATATAACATTTTAGAGAAAACATTTAAAATTATCGTCATTAGTAAACTATAGATACACACCTGCTTCCACCGAGGTTTCAACAAATACATAATCATTGGCCGTTATTGTTATCGGAAATACATGACTAGGAAGAGGATTGGTAAAATTTTTATCCAGAAATAAATTCATCTTGTAAATATGAGGATGTGCCATCTATAAAGTTAAAAAATATGGTTAAATATAACCGAAAGACTAAAAGATATGTAATTTTAACTTCAAAAACCTACCCCTTCACTATATTTATATGAATCACCCATCCCACTAATATTATATATACATTGGAAGCTAAGAGGTACTAATATGTGTGCATCGTGACGATTTATGGACTTTGCTGATAGAGTATCGGATCCTGATCCATCTTCCGGTCCTACATCCTCATCATCAATTAAAGTCTCTAAGGCATGAGGAGGTTGAAGACTGTTAAGAATGGCTTTACTCCTTCTTTCGGCCCAAAATATTACCTGAAAATATTTAATAGGTTTGTTAAATATACTCTTAATAATAATTGGAATTAACAGAATATTTAACAATGATTTACTTGATTGTAATACGCTCTGTTTCTGCCTTCTGTCACTAATTTAGCACCGCATCCATCCCATGTAGATTCTAAAATAATGTGAGTCAAATTTCGAGAAGCACCGCATTTTGGATCCGAGAGCGTTACTTTGAGTTTTCCATCTTCTCTTCCTAAAAGCTGGTCCATTATGTTTTCGACTCTGTCACGTGGAAACGACACTCGCACTCTGTCGCCGAGACAATCCATGGCCATTTCTCGAATAAGTTGCATACTGGGTGTTCTCTCTAGATCTATAATAAAAATATTTCATTACACAATTCATAATTATTGTTATCGATAAGTTGTAATCATTTTTATATTCTTATACCTCTATTTTCCCACTGAGTTTCAAACTTGGGAAATAAATATGGCGTATTATCTGCGGCTTTAATTCCCGGTAAATCTCTCATTTCTTTAAGCAGCTTTTCCTTTGATTGCAGAAAGTGATAGGGATGAGTAGGAGTGCTAGCATCAGGATATGGTTGAGGTGATACTGAAGCTGCGGACTGAGGTAAGTGTGGCGGAGTATGACTGAGAATAAGACTGCTGTCACTTTGAATATTATATTCATTTCCATCTGACAAGAAAAAACTTACTTTAATCCAAAAACAAATTAACTAAGCAGAAGACATTGTTTAGTCATAAAATTCACTCTACCTGCTTTTCCAACAATGATCATATTTACACGATTAGCCACGTGAGCTTTAGTAAATGTAGTAACTGTGCCGTAAGCAAACTGCACATCTTCCATTATACCCGGTGTGTCGGCAGCCAATTGCTGAGTCTGGACCCGTAGGATTTGATACTTTGGAAGTGATACGCCTTTAACTTCGTGCTCGGCCTATCAATAGACAACGTTTTGTTCATCAGAAAGTTTTATTTTTAAAATATATCAATGTTTCATTTAGAACATCAATTACCACAACATCCAAAGTTCCCTGTATGCCCCAAGATTCAATTAACCAAGTTAAAGGGACATGACATTTCAGAACAAGTAATAAATTTCTGTGCAGAACAGGTGCATCAATTGTAGTTTGTACATGACCCTGAGGTTGAAGGTGTACAGTGACTTCAGAGGTAGCACTAGTGGAAAGTAATTCCACAATATGAATATCCCTGTAAAAAAATATATATATATTTATATTTTATTGTAATTATAGTTTAAATTAAGTAAGTAAGTAAGATACATATAAATTATTATTTTTAATCAGATTAAAATGTTGCTATTTACAATAGTATCATATTGGGGTGGCATTTCCCACACTAATTCTCTTCCGTCCTCTCGAGTTTAAGAGCAACAGTTTAAAAACAAAAGTGTGTCACAAGCAGTCGATTACTGGATGAAACACGGAAATTTTGTGCTTTGTTATACTTTAATAAATATTGAAATAAAACTATTTGTTTTCATATGTGTGTGCAAATTAAATTTATTTACATTTCAATTCTGTTTAAACAAAAAAAATATTAAATTTTTAAAGCCCGTCTTTAATTTTCTATATTACTGTTCCATTATTTTTCTCTACCTTACTCTAATAAATTCCTAAATTTGGTGGTTTTTGATTCCCAAACATAAATTTGTAACTCCCAAGATCATTGCAGATTTTTGTCTTGGATAATGTATAGTGTCTTAAGAGGATTGCCGACTAAAAATGTCGAGGAGCATTGATTTAATTTAAAACTTTAATTCCAGACAGTAGCAAGAACTTTCTTCCTTTATCTTACATGCAAATATTTTATTTTTTCAGCTTAAATTTCTAGTATTTGCACAATATATATATTTATAAATTTATACATACAAATAATACAGTTACTTCTGACCTATTAAAAAGCCAATAGATCCTATTTAGTAAACAAATATCGGAGGTTCTTCAAATAATCTTCGATGCTATTAATGCATCTGAGTAATATCAACATCACGAAAAAATTTAATAATGATAAAGTGGAGAGAGTTCAAGTTGGTTCGTGTTTTTCCCCGTAACTGACTCAATGAAATTGATGACGATTAAAATAATAACAAGTTAATCACACAGATTAATTACTTAAACTTGACAGATGCATTAATTATATAGTTTAAAAGGTTATTAATTTTAATCATGTGTTTAAATTAGAAAAACAACATTGAAATCACAATTTTTTTGTCAACTTTGGTACGAAACTCATTAAATTTTATTTTATTAATATACAGGCATTCAAATTACCTTACAGATAAGTACAATAACTTACCATTGGATACCATTTTATCATTTGTGCATTGAACCTTTATCCCTTTATGACTATTTCTATCAATTAATGCATTTTATTTTTAATTTTATACATTAAAATGATAAATGACCAAATCTTAGCAGTTATTTATTTGATAAATCCTCCTTTACTTCTCAATACATTTTAAAAATTGTGCAGTAAAACTTGCATTTCCTCACTAGCTATAGAAATTTCTCTGTAGATAGCGAGGAACATTTATGTAAATTTTAAAGTCTTGTTGCCTCATTAACATTTGTATAAACATTTATATTAACTTAAACCAGTTATTTATGTTAATGCTTAAGTTAGTAGAAATGTTTAATGAAATTTAAGGACAAAAATCAAAAAACAACATTCGTATAATTGCTTTATAACTAGACAATCGCTAATAATTTCCGATCTACTTACGTGTCATAAAACAATTGAGTTAATACTTAATTAGATCATTTTGAAGTTACCAATTTCGTAAAAATTAGAAATGCATCATTAATTCCATAGGCAAGATTATAATTATGAAAATTTATATAACTTCATTATTATAAGAAAATCAATTGCAAAGTGGGCATATCAAATGAAACATGCAATTGCTGCAATTAACAGAGCAGAACGGGATCTCATGTAGAAGATTATCTCCAGAATAAACCACCTTTGAGTGATATGAACCTTGCTAAATATCTGTTAAGCAGAATGTTACATTTTAATACATATCATTTTGACAGACAACCATTTAGATTTTATCTTCACAATAGGCAACTATAATCAGAAGATAAATTTATAGAAACTGCAATACATTTGTTAATCTATCGATGATTTTTATTCTAATTAAAATAAAATAACTAAAGGTATTTATTATGTACAAGGCTCTAGGCAAGCATGTACTTGTGGTGTCCTTTTGTATAAAGACATGTCAGGTTCCTAGATCTTATATAGTATCTAATACTGATTTGAAGAGTGAATATCAACAAGCATATATTAGGGATTTTCTGTAACTTAAGAAAGCTGCAAAAGCAAATATAGCTAGAAAAACTACAGACTGGATATTCATTCCTATTGTGTCGAATAATAAATTAAGTTTCACAGCACAATTCCAGAATTGACTGAGCCTTCTGTAAGAACTAATTAGTCGAAAACAATGCTTGTTTCAAACACCTTTATTCATAAATTACTATTCAATAGCCACATTTATCATTTATACTCCTGGAAAAAAATATGTATTTCTTAGCCCTACCAAGGATAAAAGATCCCGAAATGTGTCTATAGCTACTGAACTGCAATTTATAAAATAAAGGTGTTTGACAAGACAAACATTGTTTTGGACTAATTAAGAAACTCAATAAAACATATATCATGTCTAAAGGTCCTAAAAGTGCAAGGTCATAGACAAAAGCTTAGGTTGTTGATACCCAAGTCGTCATTGATGATTCATAGCATCCACGTTATAAGTTTTTCTGTTTGTAATTAAAGTATATGCCAATGACAATCGTTAATTAATCAAAACATATTTTACTTGAATTAGAATAAAACAAAAAAAATTATTTTATGTTATAATATAAAAACGACTTACATAAGTTGTTTATAAAGTCTGCTTAATGTCTTTCGTGCATTGTTTTATACACTAAGTTAAAAAAAAAAACATCGGTTATTTTTAATTTGGTTTAAAAAATGTCATGTAATTCTCCTCGGCAATAAATTTAGGAAATATTTATCTATTCATTTAACATTAACTTATCTGCGTTACGTCAGACACGACATATTAGATTTCTACTTTGTGTGTTCGATATATTTCCCTTAAGGATGTCTTTATTTATAACTGTGTATGAATATCGATTTATATTTGCTTGATATGTTTATTATATTTAAAAGATTGTAGTTTAAATGTTAAAAAAATGCAATTTTATTTTCATTAGTATGTGCTGTTTGGTATAAAATAAATCCAATATGGAGAATTTCCCACAGGTGATCAATTATCCTAACTGTTTTGGGATTTCTTAGACAAAATAACTACTGAAAGTCATTTAATATTTAAAAAAAAAGGAAAATTTTAATCATAATTTGATGTTTATTTTTTCAGTTTTAAACTAAATTCTAAAGCGAGTAAGCTTTTATAAAAAAACAATTAATTTTAATCATTAAATAATAAATTTTACTGTATAATTAATGACGACAACAAAACAATTGCCAATCAAATAAACCAATTATTTCAGAATCTAGTCCGATTTTAAAGATATAAAATAAATAATTGTTCAGATTACATATCCAAAACATCAATCAAAAGTTTGTTAAGAAAATATTTATTTTAAAATATTCAAAAATCGAATTGATGAGTAATGTATCCCAAGATTTACATTCGTATATCTGAATGCCAATTGACAAATTTAAGTTTCAAAAGTATCATATGTAATAAACAAGCTACTATAAATAACTATTTTATAATTAAACACCTAAAAATATTCTAAAATATGTTTTTTTTTTTCTAAATATATTTTTCATAAAATGCTAAACTTTCAAGTGACTTTTTTTATAAACTGACATTTTGTAGAATTTTGTAAAAATTAATGTATGTAATATCGTCAAAATTAAAATAATAGATAAGTAATTTACTTAAATTTGATAGAAATTTAATAATTTTGCTTTATTTGAATGTTTTCTATAAGTTTATCAATATTAATCAAGCTGTATATGTACTGGTGCCTATAGAACTTATTCATTATAGACTATATGCTCCAGTTACAATATTTATTCAGACAAACAAGTTAATTTGCTCTAATAAAAAATGTATTGCTTGTATTAATTTCTCTTATTAATTGAATTTCTATATGGTAATGATGCTTCCCGATCATTTTGACACATCCTAGAATGGTTATTCTAGGACATGTCAAAGGTCAAACATACATTTTATACAGTTCTATTTAGTTTAAGTATGAATAATTGTAATTAAGCTAAGCAGATCTTTACAATATTTTAATAATGTTATAATTTAAATTAAAAACAGGGCCAGATTTGCATGTAAGCTGAACAAGTTGCAGCTTAGGGCATTGAATTTTTGCATGAATCATTATTTGTTGTAGGGGAAGGGCCTGTTATATGTTATAGCTTAGAAATTTTGTGGATCTGAATCCAACTCTGATTGAAAATAATATATTTTAATACGTTAGATGAATCAGCATGCATAATTCAGCATTAAGTTGATTCTAATGTATTGTCGTCAAAATAGCACTGAATATTTAATAGACACTACGGAAGCAATACCTATTAAATAAGACGATAGTAATGACAGTTTTTTTATTAAATAGAACCATTTTCTGTAATTTGTTTTATGTAATTACTTACTTATTTGCATTTGAGGCAAATAAATTTTGAATGAGTGACTTGGAGCTAACCTATTAGTTTCAATTATGCTTAGCGGTTAGTTAAAACCGGTAAGCTTAGTTGACGACATTAAATTTCAATTTAAATATATAAATTAAACAAAACTATGTTGAAAAAGTAAAAATACAATCTCCAATGGTCCAAGTATTAATGCTTGCATTATATATTTATATGGATTTATAATATTGTGAAATTAATGTGTGTGAAGCAGACTTGGTGGCGAGTTCTCATCAAACAAGGAATAAACTTGTATAGATGTTCATACCATTCAAACTCAATACAAAGTGTTTTGATGGTAGTCAAAAAAAATGGGAATTCGTGGTATATTTGTACTAATTCATATGGAGCACTAAAAATAGGACTCACATGGGGGTGCAAGTTATCATCTGCAATGTTGCTGCTAGGGTGAGGGACAGACTAACATATCTGGGTCAGGGGCTAACGTCTATTACGTCAGCCATTCAGTCAATATATTTTACTGTTAAAAATTATTATAAAAGAAATAAATAAGTTGTTACTATTAGTGGCACATGACTGAATGTTGTCTGGTCTGCTGATATTGTCATCACTTCAGTTATGTACATTGATAATAATGCAGATATTGAATTCAATTAATATAGATGTTTTGGAGCATAACCAGATATTATTATATTCATTTATTTTTGAATTTCAATTAAAATAAAGCTAAGCCAATTCTACAGATAAGTATATGCTATTGTAAGTTACTAAAACTGATAACAAGCCTTATAATCTATGGTAATTTAGAATTAAAAAAATATAGCAAATACAGTAGGCTCTCGACTTAATGGACTTTGTGTTTAACAGACAAAAAATTTCTGTCGCAAAGGAAGAAACTAGAATTTTTTTTTTATTTGCGAATATAATTTATTAAAATATTAAGTCAATGAATCGGCATTAGTAGTGATGAAAACACTATTGGATACAATGAATAGTTTTTGACATTTAATTAAAATAAAGTTTGGTACCTGTCAAATAACATTATTTTTAACAGATTAGATTAGTGATGAGTATAAATTAATCAATGTATATTACAATAATTCATAAAAATAAAAATGTAACATACAATTATTTCTTAAATTATAATTTATACAATAAAACTTCTAATAAAATATGTAATACAATAGAGTTTCATTTGCATAATTTTCTGAATTTTCTCTTTCTATAAACAAAAATTAAATTTTCTCTCACTTATCTGATAATAAAGTATATGTGTATATCTCATTCTAATATGATTTACAAGAAAATAAAATCATAATAATATTTTATCTTATTACTTAAAGATTTTTAAATTAGATTTTCAATTCTTCCCATCGAAAGAATAAAAATTAATAAAAAAAAAAAATCCTTGACATTTTATACGGACGTAATTCATACGTATCGTAATTCATATGCGCAAAAACAATACAAAAAATATATAAACAAGCTTTTTTTTTCTTATATCTTACATTCAACAAATTCAAAATAGAAGTTGCTTCAGAGTTGTAATCAAGACTTGGATCAAAACATCTTATTAAATTAAAGATGTCAAGGTTGCAGAGCTTTCAATTACGACACAGAGTTAGTGAAAAGAAATAAACTTTGTTATTGTTTAAACTCATTAAAAATGGAAATATTTTAAAAATTGGTTTAAAATTAAACTGATCAACATAATAAAAATGATTTTTTTTGTTTTTCAAGCTAACTTTGAAGCGTTCACCTAGATTTTTTTTTAATCATTTCATTATCTTTAGTGCTTACATTATAAGAAAAGGAATTTATTTCTTACCGATTAGGATCTCTAATGCTTCTATCAGTTACACAACCTGAGGTTGCTTGAGGTTGAACATGAACAGCCCTTATGTTTCCTGGCGGAATGGTACTACTTGTATTGCAGGTATCTGTAGCTTTATCATCTACATAATAATGATGATACATTTATAATTCATAATATAAATCAAATCACATATTCTAATGCTAATGTTATGCTTTATAAATGCTATAATATATGCAAATTTAATATATAAAATAAACAATTTCCCGGAAAAAGTTTCTACAGAATAAAATAGCGTCCAAGTTGAATTATTTTAAAATTTTGGGCGTTTATTAAATATTATACGCAAAATATGACAACTTTATTGTTTTTCTTTTTAAAATATAATGTGTTATAATGAAAACAAACATAAGGAAATAAAAATCAGGATATGAAAATCACTAAACCAAAAATATTTAGAAAAGAATTTAGTTTCTAGGAACAAATGTTTTTAAGTTCAAAATACTTGGCAAATTTCAATCATATCTCATTTAAAAATCTTTCATAAAAAGTATTCTATGATAGTTTTTGTATTCTATAAAACTTCAACCGTTTTTCTTTTTGTATTTTTAGTAAGATGGAGTGCATAATTTTAAAAAATAAGTTTTTTTTCCTACATATTTTAGATTGAATTGCCTCACATCTTATGAATGGTTTACCCAAAGACAGGCCAAACAGACAAATAAAATTCTAGTCGTCTTGAGTCGACGACTCTCCAAATTCTTTTTTTTTTTAATAATTTTGCTTACAGTAATTTGTCGCATATCCCGCTTAAACAGAGTAAACTAAAAAAAGGTTATAATAAAAATAATCAAATGTTACTGACTGATCAAGTGACACTTTCAATTTTGCTCCTTAACTTTAATATATTTACATTTATTTCATTAAACAACCGCTTCATTCTTGTTTCGAATTTCGTGTCATCTCGATATTTGGTTGCAAAATGTTAATTTGTAAGTACTGTATATACAATTTAACTTTATTATTATAAAGTTATATATTGACAAAAGTTATGGTACATAATCACAAGTTAAAGCATATCAAATACATTTAAATTAAAAAACTGTGATTAGATTAAAAGAAAAATTATTTGTTTATCTGCATAAAAAACATGATATCTTTTACTGTAAAAAAAAAAAAACTATAAATTAGCTGATAATGGAAAACCAATTTTTTTATCTCGAAAATATTTTTAGGTGTTGTATACATTAATGTTTTTGACTCTACAGATTATCTTGTTTGAATTACATCCAATATTATCAGTCAGATACTGCAAACTATAATCTTATATAAACAAATAATGTACTTCAGATTCTTCCTCTTAACTATCATTTATCACATTAATGGCCATTAATCAAAATCATAGTAATTCTTTGAACATTGTAAATATGACATTTGTAAAACGTATCAAATGAAAATTTTTTAAATAATAATTTATATCAGTCTGTAAATTTTTTACTAAGTTGTTTACTAAAATCTGACTGAATAGATTATATATATATATATGTGCATAAATATAAATGAGAGATAAAGAGGAGAATCTCTATGTTTTTAATTAAAAATTCACTAGGATACAGGGGTAAAAATTATTATATATACATACACACGTACAAGGTATCTTCTTAATTTGTCCCTTTTGTTTATCTGAAGAACACAATAAATCACACGGCAGAATTGACCTTTAGAGACAACCATTATTTTGAGGCTCTGAGAAGAGCCTCAAAATAATGGTTGACTCCACTATATGGCTGTTTTGTTCCAGTGATATGTAGCATAAAAAAGCAATTATAAAGACACTTATAGGTACGTGCATACATGCATATATATATTTATTTATTTCTCCTGGAATGTTTCTTCTATATATCCTAGTGAATTTTAATCATGTATTCATCCTGGATATTTGTCACAATTTCTGTTCTGTTCATCTTTTTTGGTATATTTTTTAAAGCGTATGATAGATACATATAATATATATGTAATTATATGTGTATAAAACTATATGTTTAAAGAATAGAAACAAATTTCAGACATTTAAAATAAGGTTTATGTAGCTTTTAACATGGAAATTTATAATTATAATGGATAGATCTTGGATAAAATCTATGTTTATATCATTTCAAAATTGTTATTATACAAATGAGATATTTAAAAACTACAATTTGATAACCTATATATAAAAAAGTTGCATAATACTTTAAAGTTTAAATGATAAATTGTTTTAGAAAAAACTATGTCACCAAACCTCTCCCAATGCTAATTTAGGTCAAATTATCTGAAGAATTTTTAGAAAAAGTTTTACAAGAAGAAAAAAACAAATAAGTTATGGCATATTCTAATTAACATGCGTGCAAGTAAACAGATTACAGTACTTTGTATGTCTATATTAAATATATATAAATAAAATTAGCATATTTATTAGAAGTGTGGACGTATGTTAATTTATTTTAACACCGCTAATTCATAAATAAATCATCTTTTACTATATTTTCTAATATTGTTACATAAATGTCAGAGGAACATTATTTAAAATTATAAAGAAAATTTTATTTTTAAAGTTTAAGAACAGTTAATGGCTGAATTAATTAATGCACCTTTAACAGTGCATGAAGTTAAAAGAAAGCTAAAATTTTCAACCTGGTTAACGGCCATCAGACAAGAGTCAAAAGGTGGAATGCCAGCGTCGGAAGGAAAGGAAGAAGGAATAAACTAATAATGTAAACAAGAGGGGAGGTGACTGCCTTGCATGAGGATGGCCCATTAACTAGATTGAAAATGTTACCATTCTTTAAACTTTACTAATTGTCAAAAGTGCATTAATTTATTCAGCTGTGTTACCAAAGTGGCTAGCTCATCACCAATATTTAACAGATTGTATGACTCAATATGAAGCAAGAATAATAATACACAGGCATTCAAACATTTAAATGATTTGTTTGAAATTTCCAAATGCTCAAAGGATTTTGAACACTTCTTTGATGTGTTTGTTGCAAGTCTGCTGTTTGGTCCAAAAAAAAAAATTTATGTCAAATAAATCTTGACCTCCTCCAATTATTTCAGAGTTTTACTATTCTTTTTTAACGGCATTATGTATAATTTCCATACATAAAATCTCACTAACCTCAAAAATTAGTCCGGCAGTTGTCTAAATTATCACCTTTCTAATGTATTTGACCTACTATGAAAGTCTATCAGGTAATCGAGATTAATGAGATTTCGTGTATTAAGTCATCCTGTTAGAATTTGAAGAAGCGTTAATATAATTTCCATTTTAAAACATTATTATTTGCAAAACTTGTATATAAGACTTATAAATACAAAGAATCCCTCTATATTTAAAAAGAAAAAAGAAAAATTCATAAGGTCATTGTCCATAAAAAATAAACAGGTCACAAATTAGCCATTAAAAAAAAAAAAAAAGATCTGTTTTTCTAATTATTGAGCTTCGTAAAAGAATGCTATTACTTACTTTTGTTTATCTGAATCATCAAATTTATATAATAAATCATTATAATGTTTATATAAACATTATAATGTTTTATTATATAATATATTATATTATATATCAAGTGACTTTACTGGAAAGAAAAAATAATAATAATTATTCCTGTTTACCTTGTTTTATGGCATGCATTTCCTGTAAACAGTAATATATCTGATAAGTATTTAGGTACAATCTAAATGACATATCAGATTTTAAATTTATATTTCTATTGTTATTTTTACAAATATTTTATGAATTAAAGTAATTATTATTATTTAAAACGAATAGTTTTTCAAGGATAAGCAATTGAATGCAAACAATGAAAGTGTTGGTGAAATTTAAAAGTTTACTTGGATATTCAATGATTTTTATAATTTTAAATAATTAAAATTATTTTTTCTGCATTTAATTAAATTGTTATTCAAGAATAAGCAATAAAGCCATTTAATTATTCACGAGTAATTTATATTTTTCAGAAAGCATTTTGAAGGACAATTTATGTTTCTATATGTTTACATTGTAATTTATCTTTCATTTATTCAATTTCGTTAATTGATAATCTACTTTATTTTTAAAAATTTCTACCACGAAGGCATTAAGAAAGCCTTTTTTTAATGTCTATCAAAGGTTTGGCCGTGCTCATAATGGGATTGGCTGGGCAATGACAAATCAATCTGGATCAAATCACCTATAAAAATTGGGGGTCAAATCAAAATCCTTCAGAATGGTAAACAGAACCTTTATTATCTTGACTATCCAGTCAATATTATACTATTTATGAGACATGTCCCAAAAATAAGATACAACCTTTATTACAGCTTAATAGTTACATTAAAAAATTAAATTAGCCACTTGAAAGTACACAGTCTAAGCTATATTTCTATGTAGTTGACATTCTTTTCTAAAACTCTTCCCAGCAGGAACAAGGAAAAAAAATTCCTTTCTGAAAAAATTCTCTACTTAATGATTTGAACAAGTCCATGACCACATCTTTAACTTTGCCATTATCTGTTAAGTGTAAGCCACCAAGATGTGTCTTAAGAGGTCCAAAAAGGTAAAAATTAGTGGGTACTAAGTTAAAACTATGTACAGAATGGTCCATTACTTCCCATCCATACTTTTTTAGTCTGTCTGAAGTCTGGAGAGTTGCATTATCATGCAGCAGGTTTACCATTTTTTATATAGTCCAGACTTAGAAACCTCTGATCTTGGCATTTTTGTACCTTTTAAGACACATCTTGGTAACTTACACTTCTCAAATAATGATGAAGTCAAAGATGCAGTCATGAATTTGTTCAAATCATTAGCAGACAAATTTTCCAGAAGAAAATTTTTGCCTTTGTCTCCTGCTGGGAAGAGTTCAAAAAAGAAATGGCGACTACATAGAAAAATAGCTTAGAATGTATTTTAAAAAATTAAATTAGCCATTTGAATGTAATTTGTTATTAAATTGTTATAAAACACTGTATCTTACTTTTAGGACATACCCTGTATGATAAAATATCAAGTAATAATCAAGACCGTCGAGAGCTTGTAGGAGTTCCAGGGTAGAATGGGTCCTTTTGCTCTTTTTTTTTTGTTTTTAAAAAAATGAAATATATAAAATGTTTCTTTATTAATAAAAAGCAGTCTTTTGTTAATAAAAATAGCATTAATTTATAGTGGAAACACATAAATTTAGAGAAATTTAAGAGGAAAGTTTTCCAACCCCAATATTAATTAAAATAAAATACAAGTTTTCCTTATAAAACTTATTTATAATATTTAACTCAAAAATGCATTTAATACATATTACTTGTGTTTTGAATACATTTACAAGGCAGGCTTTTGAAATTTTATTTCTCAAAAGAATTATCTTCTAAATATGATCTTAAATTAAATTTTTAAAAATCAAAAATATAGTCATCGAAGTATGTTTAACAATTTATTTTTAGAAAAAAAAATTAAAAGTAAATAAATGTAAAACTGTAATTATAGTATAATTAAAACATTAAAACAAAAAAATAAGTCAATATATTAAGGAATTATCAATAGTCTTTAAACATTGACTTGTTTATAAATTTTTCCATTATATATCAGAATTAAAGTACATTGATTTACAATGAAAAATTTATACGAAGATTTTGGAAACTCGATACGTTAAATTATTTATTGAATTCGTAGAATTTTCTGTATAAATTTTTCATCGTACAATCAAATATTTATGCATATGCATAGTTATATACGGTATGAAAACTATATAACCCTCAAGACTAATAGCATTTCTTTTTCTTGTATTTGCCGAAAATATGAGAAGATACGAATTCTTAAATATTTGTATTTTCAACAAATATTTAAAAATTTTATCAGAGGAAAGAATAGAATGATTTGTGTCTGATTTCATTGGCTCGCAATTAACAGTTAAATTTATAGATTTAATAGATTGTTATCTGGCATGCGATGTATACGACTTATCACATAATTTATTTTTAATTCTTATATTTATTTTATTTATTTCAGATAAAATTTTAATAAATTAATCAAATAAAGTATCGAGAACTTGGTATTTTATTATGATAACATTTATTTGAATTTTAAATTTTACAAATATATTAACTTACGCAAAGTATAATGAATATTATTTCTCAAATTTATTATAAGTTTAAACTCAACTGCTTGTTATTTAACTGCTATTTTTCTGATTTATATTATTTAGATGTATAAATTGTATTAATGTATAAAGCAATGTATTGAAAAGTTACATGAAGTATACTAAAGCATATAAAATATAAGCATTTCTTTTGTAAGTTATTAATGTGCAGATAAGTGTTTAATCTCATTTTTTATAGATCATCATTTTTAGTATTTATATTTATTCTAAGATAAGATCTAAATTCTGTGAAATTGAAACTTTATTATACACTGATTGGTATCTAAGCAATGACAGAACAGCCAAGGTGACTGTCCTATAATGCCAAAATAGAAGAGGCATAAAAACTTTATTTTTTAATATTTAATTATTAAATTTTTTTCTTTGAAGTCGCTACATTTTGTCAAGGTTATCAATAAAGTGCTATCGACGTTATTCGTGTGTACAAAAACGTACATCATGCCATTAAATTACAGCAGCAATAATTTCCGATCCGTACTAGAGAACGGCAAGGTCTTTATTCAAAGTTATGGAGTTACACCACAGAGGAGATTATAAAATACTTAAAATATATTGTTATTTTTTTTTGCAGATGCACCATAACAATGTTGGAAACTCATTATCACAATGGGATTAATTTTTTAATTAATTATGATTGTAATCAAGATATTGTAATGAGTTTTTCATTATTAATGAACATTATCATTATCTAAATTATTTACATCCATTTTGTTTGTTTAATTTGATGAATTTTTTCTTCTTTAATTTAAAAATTCAAAACCGATAGCGAGTGGTTGTATTAACCCTGTTACAAAAACAAAGTAATTAAAATAATATTAAATATAAAGCTCGAAACATTTGTACTTTTTTTTTTAATTTCGTAAGTAATAAGTAGAAGTAATATCACATGTGATACTGTTGATCAGTTTGTTCACAACCAAACAGTATAATAGTCATATTGAGTAAACGATAATCATCTGCGTCAGCAATATCAGTATCCATTTACTTGATAGGAGCCGACAATAAAATTTTTATTGAATACTAGTTTAAAACGTTGATTAATTAATGCCGATGAGAATATTTTTTTTTTTTAAAAGGAAAGTATCTCTTAAACAAAATACCAAATAAATTATATTTAAACATGATATATTATGTTTAATTATAATTTAATTATTATCTGCTCTAAATAAAAATACAACAGCTTCTAAGAAAGTTGTAAGCATGTTAACGTATTTAAAAAAATGGTTTATGCGTATCTACTAAATAGGATAAATATGATCTGGCCTTTAATGTATTCAAAGGGAGAAAAAAAAATTCAAGGAGATATAAAATTATTATTAAAAACTGTTTGCGTACATATAATTGTATTTAATTATTTAATTTTGCATGATTAATTAATTTGCATGAGAATTAAATGCAATTTTTTTTATTACATAATTAATGATTAAAGTAGAATTTATTTCAAATTAATAAAGTTTTAATGCTTAAATATTGATCTTATGACTTCTAAGTAAAATTTTGAAGTTTTATGAGCGAATTTTTAAAATAAATTAATGAAATGTTCTTAAGCTGTCTCATCTTTTAAACTAAAAATAAAACATTTGAAAATAATTATATAATTTTATACATGTTTTAGAAACGGTTTGCATTGCGACGCAATAATTCAAGAGTTGAATGTATTTATGTGAAGAATGCCGAATTGTATCAGCAGTTTAACTAGAATTAATATTAGAGGGCTCACATTACAACATGCTAAGACCTACATTCATCCCTGTACCACTGTTGTGTTGTTTACTAAAAAATGGACCCTTAGATACATGTGTGGAGAAGTGCATTTGTTGCATTCAAGTATTCTTTCTTTATTTACAAAGGTAAATGGAGGGT
The DNA here is from genome assembly GCF_000671375.1 of Centruroides sculpturatus. Classification (NCBI taxonomy): domain Eukaryota; kingdom Metazoa; phylum Arthropoda; class Arachnida; order Scorpiones; family Buthidae; genus Centruroides; species Centruroides sculpturatus. The sequence goes on along the minus strand of NW_019384568.1, from coordinate 713,294 downwards.
CCTCTTCCTGGTTCACTATTAACAGAATTACAAGCAAGTAGAATTTAAAAAAAAAAAAACTTTTAAAATCAAAATAAATAACTTATTTATTGTTTTTATATTAAACAGTCGATATAGAGGAAGAGGAAGCGGTTCTAAAAACCTGAAAAATGTTTGAACAATTAGTTTTCTTTTGTTATAATTATCATTAAAAACAATAAAACTGTAATCAGTTTTAATTGGAAAAGATATATAAGAGAATAGGTTTGAACACAGTGCCAAGTACAAATGTTTTTTTTTTCTGCTAAGAAGCTAGGGGCTATGTATAATATTAAAAAAATTCAAATCATTACATAAATATTCATTAAAATTGGATATTTGTTCACAGTTTATGGATATTTTTGCTAGTGTTAACTCATTCAAATCATCATCTTTATTTTATTTTTTTAATATATATATATATAATATATACATGCTCATATGTGTACTTTTGCTCTAAGAAATTCATTATTTCATCCTTTTCCATTTAAAGAAAATTATTATTTAAAATAAAAAGGTATTTATTTAAGAAAATACATTTTTTCAATCATCAATTTTTATTTATAAAGTCAAGTACAAGAGGAAGAGCGGAAAAAAAAAATGAAAAGTGGAAATTCATAATTTTTACTCACTTGAAAATTTACCTCGAGTGCACTCAACTTTCTCTGCATGTTAAGGCTAAGATCTTTATCAAATAAATATTCTAACACATTAATTTTAACATGTAATGCCTTTCATTAAAAATACATTTATTTAATGAGTGTTATTTATGCATTCACATGATAGCAACAATATATTTTTAAAAGGTTTCAATGATTATTAAATTAACATCTACGTAATACAGACTTTAATCTTTCAATAAAATGTATTATGTTTTGATTTTATATATGTATATATATATAAATAGCAAATTTCAAGAGAACATTTTTTAAATTGAATTAAGTGATCCCTTGGGGCAAATTACGTAGCATATTCTAGACTAAAATCTCAGTTTCTTAGGAAATTTCTTTGTTTAAATTACATTTCCATTCAATTTGTAGCTAATGACTAAAAACTAATTTAAATTATGATTCTCAACACATGAATAAATAATTAAATATGATGAAACTGAAAATCAAACTAACCTACCATACGGATTATACTGTAATGTGAGATTAAGGAAGGGTTAATCGTTTCAATTAAAAATAAGAAATTTTGTCTACATTTAATTATTGAACATTTGTATCCCCATGTAATGCTTTTAACTTTAATAACATAATATACAGGGTGTCATAAGTCTGAAACCATAGGAGTTACATTGATCTTTGTTTATTCTTTTACAGATCTCTATCTGTAAAAGACTATGGTGCTGAGTAAGGAGGAATAAAGTCAAGTTATTTTCATCATGGGGACTCATTTTGATGGGGAGTCTGTTAAACTCTTTACGCAGCCCTTAGTTAGGATGATTGTGCCAAAAGAGTTTAACAAATTGCATCTAGACTTCCAATTAATCTAGTATAGATGCAGCCTGTTAAATTCATCGGCAACTTCTCCTGTCTCCATATACCAACTATCAAAATAACTTAAAAATTGTTCCTCCTTACACTATGCTTTATTTTTAAAAGAATAAACATAGATCAACATAACTCCTATGGTTTCAGACTTATCAACACCCTGTACATTACATTTAATTATTATTTATTAAAATTATAAACAATATAGAAAACCAAGCAATTTTTTGATAGATATAAATCAAAGTAAGAGGTTTGTGTACTGAATATGTGTGTAAAATATTTGATCCTGTTCATATCATGTTTTGTATATTTAAAGTATTTGCATAAATGCGATAAATTGGCTTCAATACTCATGAAATCAAAGTATTTAATTAATAAATTCCTCGATTTGATTTCTAAGTTTCAATGCAAAAGCGTATACTTTTGATTACTTACGTTATTGTGTCTAATACTAAATGACTGAACAAAAAGTTTACTTGAGAGGAATAAACTTAGCAATGCAGTCAGCTTTCTACACTTACTGCTGCCTTGCTAAACATCATGAAAAACATGTAAACACTTATTTACTATTGACTTGAGGAGTAAAATTTCCAACTTTTTGCAGACATTGCCAAGTCTACTCCCAAATAAGCTTCTCATTTGATCACCCTGTAAGTTTCATATCAAAAACATACCAACAGCTTAACTGTTAAAATTCAATGAACTAAATAGAAATAAAAGCATTAATATTTTTATAAGTTTTCCAATAAACAAATTAAGTTCACAACTCCCAAAGTCATAGAAGCACTATCAAAAATTCTTCGCGCGAAATCTCTAACTGTATAAGCTGATTTAATGATAAAATATTTTAATATAAAATTTAGTAAATATTTTTCCAACCATTAATTGTGTATAGTCGATGACACAGAAAAGCATTTCGGTTATTAATAAATTTTAATTACTTAAAAGTAAAATATGTATTCAAGAAACCTGGACCGAACCCTTCTAAACTGGCAATTGAAATGAAAATCATGCATAACTTTCCATCAACATGTCACAAAAGTTAAAACACCAAACAAATTAATTCTTTCTGAAACAGTGGTCATGATATCAAATTCGTCTCTTCTTTCAGTAGAGATTTAATCAATCTTTAATTCTTCTCCTCCTTACAGTATTTACTCTAATGAATGAATGGAGTAGTATCGACCACTAAAAGCGCTAGGCAATTAACATGACCTCTACGAATCCATCCAATTAACTTTTTTCAAGAGGAAACTTCTATACAAAACATTAATGACGCTTGTCTAACAGTGGGGAAAAATCTTAAAAGAAAAAAGGGGGTGGAAGAGAAGAATTTACATTAAGGAAAAAAAATAATCTTTATATGAAATTATTATCGATTAAACAGAGAAGAGAGAAGTAAAAAAAAAAAATATATATATATATGACGAATATATCATTATTATTACATCTTTTTATGAGTTATAAATGAATTAAAAACAATAAAAACTGAAGCAATTTGTAGTTTTACACAATAGCGATAAAATTAACTTGTATATATATAAAAGAAAAAAAATTTACGCTGGAATATATAATAATTTACTTGGGAAAGTGGAGAAGAAACAGAATTTTATTAATTACGTGACAAAAGTAAGCAGATTTTGATAATTAGAAAAGCCTGTTAGGCAATTTGCAGATGGTCTGTTGAAGAAAAACTCCAGAGAACTAACGCTATTATATTGAAATATAGGGGGGTGAGAGATCGTTCGGCATACGTCAGTTTCTCATTTACGACCTTTCGCAGATTAAACTAATTAAGATTTTCTTATTAGAATAATAATTCTTTCGCTACGATTACTTAATAATTTTTCTTTCTTATCCAAACCCCGTTATTAAGAAAATTCCAAGAAAGAGCGCTAGGCAAACTATAGGATCCGGGTGAGTTATCTTCAGAATAAAAAATCATTGTTTCGACACTTGTTGAGCTCGTAAACAATTTTAAAATTAATATTTTAACCGTCAATTAAGAGTTTAACCAATTCTACAGGCTTTTAACTATATTAAACCATTGCAAGAATGGATCTCACGTCGCAATCTGTAGAAATTTTGGCATTTGTAATGAGGCATTACGGTAATGTCTTCGTTCACTTAGCAACAATATATTTTTAAAAGGTTTCAATGATTATTAAATTAACATCTATGTAATACAGACTTTAATCTTTCAATAAAATGTATTATGTTTTGATTTTATATATGTATATATATATAAATAGCAAATTTCAAGAGAACATTTTTTAAATTGAATTAAGTGATCCCTTGGGGCAAATTACGTAGCATATTCTAGACTAAAATCNTAAACAGAGAAGAGAGAAGTAAAAAAAAAAAATATATATATATATAATAAAATTTCTCATTATCGATAGAGTGCAATTTGATAAGGAAGTAGCCTTAACAGAAACAGGTTTCTATACCAGAACAGGAGGAGTTATGGACGAATGCAAACAATATATTAGTTAAATAGTAAACCGAATTCTATGCTTGAGAATGTTAGAAGTCATGCTGAGAGGTTACTAGCACGAGTAACGATGCGGAAGCTGTTAAAATTCTTTTTTTTATTATTTATTTATTTCTTTTCCTTTTAATTTTTTCCTTTTTTGTTCTCACCAAGCAACGTATCCTTCTTGAGTTGCAGGTTTTTGTTAACTCCTCTTCAAGATTATAAAAAAAAAAAAATAAACAGATATAAATCGCCTTTTTTCCGCATAAAGATGATACTCGATAGCTTATTAAAGCATTAAAGTGGGTTGAACGAAAATTTTCAGTTGCGTAAAAGCGTGCAGAATTTACATTCGAATTTCTTTGCATGGTTAATGGACTGCAGGAAAAAAAAAGAAAAAAGAAAAAGACTTTTTGTTTAGAGTTTCAGAAAATTAAACCTTGTAGTTGTGGTTACCTTGATAACTTCATTTCGAATAGGGATATTTCGTTAGGATTTAGGGAAAGTTAGGGGGCAAATTTATTTTGTATTGATGATTAAGCATCAGAGGAAAATATTCCTTCAAATTTTAATGGTATTTCTATGGTATAATCGGCCTTAATTTACACGCGAAACTTCGTTATCACGTCGCGCAACCCACGCGTAAATAAATTGCCATCTCACTTTATCCATAAAAAAAAAAATAAATAATAATAATAATAAAATATTCTAGAGTAATTTTTACGTCTAGAAAAATTCCGTTTCGGGTTCTAGTAACGATATATCAACTATAAAAATATTATTACTTCAGGCACGCAACATGGCATCCTATTGATAGGAGCTAGAGAACTGAATTTTCTAACTGGGTGGCCCCCGTTAGACAATTGTCAATAGGATCCCGAGTGACTAAAACAACACGGCTTAGTCATTATGCACGTTGTGTTTACATAATTTTCAACGCAACGCTGAATTCTTCGCTTTGCAAAGCCGTAAAAATCGGTAATAACGAACTAAACTCGCGTCAAAAAAGGAGGAGGAACCAGTTGCGATTTAAAACAAACGTTATTTCGGGGAAGATTACTAAAACAAAACAGTCCACTTACCCAATCCAACGTATAGATTAACACTGTTGGCCATGCTAATTCGCGATAACGACGTCAGAGCTCCATACTTGTGACGTACCCATCCTAATAATCTTCCAAGAGAAGGCGGGCGCTTTCTCTGTCGTGATAAACGTGACACAGCAGAAACTACCTGAGACTGGTTTGTTACCTGGAAGAAAAAAAAATTTTTTTCCCTATTTTTAGTATATTTACACAAATATAAACACGTCCGAATGTAGCAAAGAGGGGGGGGACGACATAGAGAATTTTTAAAAGGGGAGGAAAATATAATAATAAAAATAAAAGCACCACGCTTTTTAATGGCATAGTAAATTTCCGGTCAGCGAGATTGTCGTAAAAATCTAGCCCAAGGATGAAAATCGATAGATTTATGCTTTACTTCTTACACTTTTTTTCGTTCGTGATTCGACGAAGAATCACGAACAAAAGAGGATGTCCGGATAGCCAAATCGGTCATGCAACAGAAATGACCTTTAGCGTCGGGTCCTGGGGGTTACCTGCAAGAAAATTGTCACGATGCCAGTTTTTCTCCTCCCCTCGATTCCCGCAACGCATCCCCCTTTTTCTTATTTTACCTTTTTTTTTTTTTTTTTTTTTGTAGAAGTGTGAACACGTTTTTAACCCTCGATTTTCACAGAAACCGAGACGATTCTATCAATTGCACAATACGAACGGTGTCAATATAACGTACACGTGTTGTAAATTCTCTTAGAAGGGTCGTTTAAGTGTCACGTGTAAGGAATAATCCGCTGTTTTGTTTTATTTTCCAGGAGATTTTTAGGGCATTAAAAAATCTATATTTACTATTGCGTAAGATGCTCATTATTATGCGAAAAGATTAGGAAACGTCATGATGTCATCCACTATCCGGAGCCAGTAAAATTTCAAATCTTAAGATCCTGTAAGAGCGATAAGCGCTTTACAAGGTCAACTAGTAGTTTTTTTTTTTCCTCTATCTCTTCCCCCTTTTTTTTTATTCTTTAAAACTGCATTACACATTCCACGCATATCCAAGAATCACAGGTCAACGCCACACATATAGGAATGAATGGCTCAGCTGTTCAGAAACAGAAGGGAAAGCGCCCACATAACAAACATGGCGGGAAGTCACGTATAATTTAGCTTCTTAATTTAACCTCATAAAAAAAACTGTTTACGTTAAGAAACGACTTTCTAAATTTAGAAAAAATCATGTTTTCATCCGGGACCAAATTTATATATTTCTCTCTCTCTCCCTTTTTTTTCCCTCCATCTCTCGCAGTAGACTGAACACAATTGATTTAGTAGGGAAAAAATGGGGATAAGAGAAGACAGGACGGAGGAAAAAAAAATAAAAATAGAAAATCTGAATCGACTGGGGGAAACTCTCCAACTATTGCTTCTACTGTTAATAATATAGCAGCACTGGAGCGACTGAGCGATCAGAGGGAGAGAGAGAGAGCAGCAGGAGGAACCAGACCCTACAGTCTTGCGTTTGGGCCTTCTGCATCGATACAAATCGCAAATCATCGACATTGCCCCACTAACAACGAAATGGGGGAAGAGCAGATGGTGCTGACACGGTTTCCATGGTAACCTAACTGGTTGCCTCTTCTTAAGCATCGAAAAGTGATATAATACAACTGCCGTGTTTACTGGAATGAATGTAGGACTGAATTTTAGAATATTTTGTTTAATTTTCTCCCCCCTTCCTACGACCTTACAATAGACGAATTCGGCGAATACCCTAAGTTTAGAGGCATCCTGGGCACTTATCCTAGTTTCTGATTCCAAAAAAACGCACTAAAATTTAGCAGTGCAAAAGCTTCTGTCATTAAAAAGAGTGTAATTGGGACAGTCCCGTGTATATATGAACTATGTTAACCCATTTAAAAAGTCGATATTTACAGTTTGATTTAACCTCTTCCTATCAGAGAAGAATTCCCTTTCAGTTCGACAAACGCGGTGTTATGTTACAGGAAGATGAGGATAAAAAAAAAAAAGATAAAAACAAAACAAAACAGAGAGAGAATATTAACAACTTACCACGACGGCAATGCGGGAATTTTCAGATAAACGTTCCACTTCAAGCTGCCACATCACAGGAACAGTCGAATGCAGCACCAGAACTATTGGACCAGCGTGGGTGCTGTGTTGAATTTTTGGCATAACTTTCAATCCAACATTGGGTAAATAACCAGAAGGAGACGAAACATTAACCCCCGTATTCTCCAGACTCAAAACATGTACTTCCTGTAAATACACAAGCAAAAAAAAAAACACAGTTAAATGACAGCAACATACACAAACACTTCTTTGATGTGTAGTTAAAAGAAAAAAAATAAAAATTAGTTATTAACCTGAGATTTTGAAGTAATTTCTTTACTGGTACATCCACTCACCGATGATACATGTTCTAATAGTGGAGTCACGTAAGGAGAATGAAACCTTGATCTCACATGACAACCAGATGATCGACCTGAGAAATAAAACAGATTCAGTTCCATCTACAGATATTATTAAATGAAAATGGTATCAAATAAATAAAAAGAAAACAGCACAGAAAAAAAATATATATATATACAGGACTATTGGAAGTTATCCAGTTAGGTAGGTTATACACACACACATACAGTACCAGAAATGTAATAAGAAACAGCATTAATGGATTTCACAAATGGAATTGATAAGCTTGTTTCAGGAACTATTGAATCCCTTAAACTTTTATAACATATTGCCACACTTAATTGTCTATTGAGAACATTACCATGGCTTGTTATCTTTAAAAAATAACACTTGGCTTTGGAATAGCTCACATTTAAAATGTACTTAAGGTAATGCAGCGAAAGATAGCGACTGTTTTTTTTTTTTTTTTTAGAAAGATTGCACATAAACAATGGGAGACCGTTGGTTTTTTTTCGGAGGTCATACAGTTTAATTTTATTGTGCCGGAGCATAAGGTCAAATTTCAAATGTCTGACTTCCATGTGATGAAGATAATTATGCATAATGGCACTTTCCAATGGATGATGATTAGGGAATAGCTAGAGTTGATGCAATAAAAGAATAATGATGCTTTAAAAAGAATGTAAAGTCATTCAGAAGACACTTTTTAAGTGGCTAAAAGGATAATAATGATAGGTAAACCTATATTAATATAATTTCCCCTCATATACATAAGGGAAAAGCTTAAAAGATAATAAGGAAAGTAATCTAAAAAGGATGACAAATCATTCTGAATAAGAAGAATCAAGCAGCTGTAAAGTGGGAATTGATCATCTTACAAAGGCTTTTAACATAATTATCACTAAACAAATGCTTTTTTTTTTTTTTTTAAAAGGCATCAAGTTGTAAAATTTGGGAAAGTCACCTGTGACCTTTTAAAGTCTTTGTGACTGTAATATTAAAAGGTTATCATCTATAAAAATGTCCGAAAGAAATTCTCAGAAGACTTTTGAAAGAATTTATCCATAATTATGTAAAGAATTTAAGATGATTATCAATACAACTGTAACTAATTGAAGAATAAATCTGAAAATAATAACTTAAAAATATATATTTTAAGGTTATCAAAAGCTATAAAGATAAAGGGTAATCAATTATTAAAAGCTTTTAAAGTTTAAATAATAAAAAAATGGCCACCAGCAAGTTTAAATTATGAACAGATGTAAAGTTAAAGATCATTATTTACTAGTTTTTAAGAGTGATTAACTTAGTATTGGTCTTATAAAAAACATAATGTTATCATATGTTAGATGTTTTTAGGATATCAACCATTAATAAACAAAAAAATCACTTATAAATTCTTTTCTTAATACTCTGGCATTAAAACATTAAGACTTTAGTAAGATATATTCATCTCTTAACATTTATATCAAAGGATTTGGTTTAAAGAATGTTTAATTATTTGAAAAATTGCAATGTTTTCATTATAAAAGTGCTAATATTTTTAAAATATACTTCAGTTTGTACATTAATACTTTTAAAATTAAGAACTGTTGCAGAATTACTCTTAAGTTAATCAGTAGTGACTATTGATACCGATCATTACCTTAATTTTAATGAGTAAATATATATATAAAAACAACTTAATTATGCCATTTGTAAATTATATTTTAATGTAATAATCATATAAAATAACTTAACAGGTGTCTCATTCTTTATTAAAATCAATATATTTAGTTTAAAATTCAGTTAATATAAGGTAGATAACCTAAGGGATTTCATAATATTAACAACCACCCTTTTCTAACAGGATTTTTATTACAAATAAGGTTTATTTTACATAAAAATGTACCTACTCATCCTAATAACTATTATATTCGAAGCTGTAAGTGTTAAGAAAGCCATTCCAAGCAATTTAATGAATTTCACTGGCTTAAATTCATTTTGAGGAATAAATAACAGCAAAAATACCATAAGATAAACCATCTAAACACTTTTTTTCCACTTAAAAGTATAAACACTCATTATAAAGTAAGAAAATTAACTTAAAAACTTCCATTAATTGGAAAGAAAATGGTACTGCGCGGTTAATTAATCAATCATACCGCAATAACAAAACCCAAATGACATTTTAATCTATAACAGAATAATTCAAACAAGCGTAAACAATAGAAGTGTTTACTATAGTATTGTGTATTCAAAAAAAAGTGATACAATTGATAAACAATGTTAACATTTGTACAAGATATTATCTATTTCCACCTATCTAAAACGAGAGGCCATAGTCCACTTCTAAAAGATCTTGGACACGCTAACAAGCAATCAATACGTACACACACATGTATATATATATATACACACACACAGACACATACATACACACACACAGTATATACCAGAATTGGCACAGTGCCAATTTAATTACATATCTCTCCGGTAGGGGTGCTACTGTCTCTTGGCAGATACAGAACAAAAGATTTGTTTCTTTTTTACATTGTCAAAAGGAGGGAAAAAAATAACACAAAAAATATCATTTAATCCCTCTATTATGGCGCCAATTGTTAGCATCACAGTTATATAATTCTTCAAAACAGAAAGTAAACAACTATTGTTTTTTTTATTATTGTTTTAACTGGTGGAAACGTGTTTAAAACCAAACACTACTACACACAGTTTTCAGTTATTGAAGTATTGTTCGTATAATACATAAACTTGTGTGCTTATTGTATAGATACGTGTGTCTCTTTTCACGTATGTATGTAAAATATACGTATAACAATGGATCGTGTGTGTATAAAAAACACTAGAAAAAACAATTAAGATAACGTTTATAAGTTAAATATACGTAAAAAAACGTTGATAAGTTACTTTAATATACAAATTCGTAACAGTATTATAGAAAAAAACACGTTAAAATACAATACAAATACACGTTTCTCGTGTGTAAAGACAATACATTAACGTTTACAAACGTAAATGTAAAAAAAAAAAAATCACGTGGAACTGTCGTAAAAAACGTTGACAAATTTTTTGTAGTGACATCATCACGATGGAGTTTATGTATTTAAATACGTTTGATACATTTTTTTTTACTGGGGGAAAAAAGCGCAGTGTTTCGTTGTTGTTTTAAGGGGATTAAACGACGTTAACAATCCGTGTCGGCTTAATCGTTTTTTTATGGTTTTAAAACGTTTCTAATGTAATTTCTAAACGTTGTAAGCTGATAAAAATCGATATAAACTCGTTAAACCTCAGATTATCTCAATTATTAATAGTTAAGTTATTGAAGTAAAGATGTAAAACCAGGAGAGAGAAAAAAAAACAAGAGGGATGAAATAGTAAACTGCACTAGAACCTCCTATTGTTTTTCTTTTTTTTTTTTTAATTCTTCTTCTTCTGTTTTTAGTGTTAAACATCTAACACAAGGGATAATCAATTGGGATATTCAAAAATGGAAGAGAAGTTGGCTAGAAATTTCTTAACAGAATTGTAATCTTGTAGAAAGAAACAACAAACTATAGTATTTCTATCGATTTTGCTTTTCCCCTGCTGAAGCAAGGAGAGTGGTGGTGGTAACCATACCGAGCACTTGTATCTTTTGTGTATCAATAATTACAGATACACAGTAAATGTAATCTATTTAAACTGCATTGTATCGCTAAAAGGAATTAATATAACGTTATAAAAATATAATTTAGCAACGTAAAAGGCGAAGGGCGTTCCTATTGTCATTACGAGGAGAAGGGGGTAGTCGTTGAGTATTGATTCGTTCTCTAGCGAACATTCGTTCATATTAGCCCATTTCCAACTTTGGCATTTTGCCTCCAATGCAGTTTGATATAGTTTTTTTCCCCCTTACGTTACCCCTCGAAATACCCCGAACGTTGGAAGAAAAAAAAAATTTATTTCTTCTTCCAACCAACAGCAGTTGGGTGTGGGGATATATTTTTTATATTTTTTTTGGTTGTATGAAAAGAAACACACTACTATCAAAAAGAAGCTGAGCGTGAGAAAGGGTTACATACAGGCACACACGTTCACCCCTGTTACCATAGTGATGAGGTGGGGTAGAGGGAAAATTCGCATGTTTTTTTGATACGAAACGGGAGAGGGATGGAGGCCAAATTTGGGTAGGGTCGGGGAGAGGAGGGTTCTCCCCATATTCTAATTTCCCAGTGGGAAGATTGGACAGGGGGATTTTTTTTCGATCTGCCTTTCTTTTCTCATGATTGTGACTAAGCCCATCTGCGTCTGGGGTAGGAGAGGGTCGTTTATCAGTGGGTGATGTCATCCCCGATGCCTGACTCACCCCTTTTTTCCGGTGAGGGGAGACTGAAGGATTAACGTCCCGATATTTTTTTAATACTTTTTTTTTGTGGCTATCCCCTGTGCCAACTCTTTTATTCCCAGCTGCAGCAGTAGCAGACAAAGAGAAAGGGAAAGGGTTGGGGGGTTTTTTGTGTGAATGCACGAAAGGGGTTACGCTCAGTACAACCTGAGGCCATGAATGATGACAAAGAGAAAGTGGAGAGTTGCTAAGTTAAGTTTTACAGCATTTTAGAATGGCGAAGTTTACTAGGTGCAATGTATAACAATGCATTAAGACTAGGTTTATCTTACAGCACTAGAATTCAACTTACACAACTCGATTTTAAAATGTACTGTTTACTACGTTTTCTGTCTAAATATGTATTTCTTATAACTTAATATATTTTAATTAGTTTTAAATATATTAAATTTTCGCTTACTTTAAACAGAAAACTAATTACATTAAATCTATATAAGCGATTTTATCAGTTCTTAACTAGAATTTTCAGCGTAACAAGATTAAATGCGTACCAAGTAACTCATTAGTCAAGTCATTATCTAAAAAATATAACATTTTAAAGCTTAGTATAATCATTAAATTATAAAAATTCATATTTTACCACGTAGAAAGTTTAAAAATACACTAAAAATCGATAGAACAGCTATGTATATATATATATAACTTTCCACTCTAGTATTTATCATATTAAAATCGTACGGATTAACTTAGATTTTGCCAAATAAAACACATCAAATTCTAACGAAATTCGAGAAGTAAGGCATGTAAACAATTATAAATTGTAAGAATAACTAAAGACACGTGTAGTTATTCTAGTAAAAACAAATGACAAATGTAGATACTAAGATTGATGAAGTAGAATAACAACTGATACTTCAATACAAAGTACAACTGCAACTAGAGGAAGATCCTCTAGTTGCAGTTATACAGTACTTTGAACACCTGCTGAACTGAACAAACCTACAGAATAAAAACTTATTAGCTGTAGAAAGTCTACTGATAAATTTTGACAAGTCTACTAAATTCATAAATCAAATGTTAAATGAATGAGTGTGTGTGTGTGTGTGTGTGTGTAAGTTGGCACACCTACATATTATATAGAGTTCAAGTGAGAAAAATAAAATTATGGATAATACAAACATATCCAGCACAAACCAGTTAACCACAAGAAGAAGAAGAAGAAGAAGAAAACAAAATTACTGAAGTATACCAGAATGAATCTACTAACACACAAAGACCAAAGTTTAATGTTTTTTCCCCAATTCTCCCCCACGCAAATTCAATGAGCGGCGAACTTTTTTCCCTCTCTAATTTAATTTTTTTTTTTTAATTCCCATCTGCACCAGGTGTGGAAAGCCATTCGACTTTAACTCTTTATTCACGAAAAACTTTCCCAGCGGGCCAGAAGGGGAAAGTGTCCACAAAAAAAAACAGTACTGGTTATTTTTTTTCAAGCCAGACAAAGGGTTAAAATCCACCCAAAAAAAAAAACACAATTTACTGCAGGATGTACTGTACAGTAGTACAGAAGAAGAAGAAAAAAAAATACCCATTGGGGTCTAACCCTATGATCACATCTGTCTGGAAGTAGCAGACTGTCGAAAAAAAGGGGGATGATACACAAAGCCCTCGTATTTTTTAAACCTTTCCCCTTTCCCGAGTTCCGTTCCCAGCCCTTTAAGGCCATCTGTCACAAAAGGGGTTCCAAGCCAGTTTTTTAATCCCCCGACGTTTTTGAGGGAGCACAAAAAGCTCTCCCTGAAAGGCCTCTCGCCAATGAGGGACCAGGCAAACTGTCTGTCTCAGACATCCAGGGGGAGAAAAAGCAGACAGAATGTTAAATCGGGAGGAAAAAAAATATATATTACACACACACATATATATAAAAATTTATATAATAAACTTATTAAAATTAACAAACAGCTGTTAATCAGATCTTCCTACACCCAACGCCTTCTTCAGTTTCCTGTCGTCTCTCTCACTATAAATACACGTCTTAGTGAATTTTTATGTGTAAGTGAGTCAGAGAAGATAAATCCGAGTAAAATACACGTAAAATTCTGACGTAAAACATAAAAAAAAAAAAAAAAATATGGTACGAAAGATTTCATTTCGGGGGGAGGGAGGGGTTTTTGTTCAATGGGCAAAAACTGCTTTAAAAAATTATTTTTTCTCGCTAACTTTGATGTGGAATCGTGTATATAAACAACAAATAACGTACCCGGTCACCTCTCTTTTATATATTAACGATGAAAAACACCGCGATCATGATTCTGTCACGCGAATCGAATACCAAGACCGGAAGTTGTGTTCGTGAGCGGTCACGCACCGCTCACGACTGATTGTCGAGAGGATAAAAACTCACCAAAACTACTATACAATTCTCTCTCTCTCTCTATTTTTTTTTCTATATTTTAATCTCGATTTTTATTCGTACGGTCGAAAATTCGATATTTTATTTCCCCCCAAAGTACAGAAAAAAAAATCAATAAACGACACGAAAACTAAACACGAAAAAAAAAGGAAGAGAGAGAGAGGAGGGATTCTGAGTTAGTAAAATGGAGAAAATTTTATATTAAAATTTTAGTACCGTTAGAAAGGAAGAGGATTACTGGCACACACACAAAAAAGACCTAGCCTTGGGGGTTTTTAGTGGGTGACGCCGTTATACCCCTTCCTGGCCCCAACGCCTAAAAGGGTGTATGTGCACCCTTCAAAGCAAGCCAGATGTTTAACTCTGGGATAGTTCGACTGGGGTTTTTTTTGTATGTGTGTGTGTGTGTATAAAGAATAAATCAATCTCTACCAAAAACTGCAATATATTTATATTAAAAAAATAATAATAAAATGGCATATAAATTCGTATAAAATGTAGAATAGAATATTAATAATATACATACCTTCAACATAAACCATTCTAGATGCCAGGTGACTTAACTGTACTAAAAAGTACAGAGTCAGGCATCTTTCCATATTTGTCCCCATGGTTATTTCTTTTTATGGAGGTTTTCCCCCAGATTTGGAGGTAAAGGTCACACTAGACCCCAGTGTTACTCCTTAAGTCTAGCAGGGATTAAAGAATCAGCTGAAGAAATGTTATCTGATGTAAGATAACCTGTAAAAAAAAAGGGGGAACAATTAAAAAAAATAGGATTTACACATTTTAAATTATAAAAGAATATGTATCTGTTCGGTGTTAATGGTACATCATATATAAAAATTATATTTAAAGGTCAAATGGAAGCTGCGATGAAAGATCAAACGCTATCCACAGCAGTTGTATGTGCATTTGCCAAGTGTTAACCTAATTAATTATCAGCTGTTACTAGCTAATGATTTATTATGTGATAGAAAAAAAAATAATAATTTATCACTGTTTTCAATTCCAACCAGGCAGATAAAGAAAGAAGAAGAAGAAGGGAAAAAAAACAATAATCCTCAGAGAACATTGCTAAAGACATTCAAGCTAAAGTATGTATAAAAATACTACTCAAGTTACTGCCACTCTCTCAATCTTTCTCAGTAAAAATAATTGCCACTGAAGAACAATTGTAAATCAAAACCTTTCTCAGAGTATCATAAAACAGTTTCCAGTTAAACATAAAATATATAGATATATTACACAAGCTGGTAGAGAATATGTTTTTCTTTTTCCCTTCTTTCTTTTCTTGTGGAGGAGATAAATGTGAGTGTGACTATAGGAGCAATCAGAGTTCACATTAAAAAAAAAAACCCCTCTATGAAAAGTACAGAGAAAAATTATAAACACTATTTTTGTTTTGTTTCTGTTCTTCATTTAGCCTCCAATCTATTGCTTTCTATAATGGTTACTATTTATAAAGATACTTCAAATGTGTGCTAGTAAAATGGAAATAAAACAGCTCGGGTCAAAGGCATTTAATTAATAAAAGCGGGATTATGAATTTAATCGAATTCTTCCCGCAAAATTCCCATCCTTCGATTAAATCGCCGCCGGAGTATTGGTCGAACAATTAGCAATTGTCATTTTAAGCAGCCAGGAAAGAGTCGAGTTCCTATTTATTGTTTTTCTAAAGGAGAAGAATGATATCCTTTAGTTGGCATTATGATATTCTCACATGGAAGAAGTGTATAATCTTTCTACAAAATTCCTAGAAGACATTGAAGGTATCTATGAAGAAAAATCATCTCAATTACAATCCCATCTGAAAACACAATGAGCTAGTGTTTTATTTATGTATCCCTTGTAGTAAATTTTTGTTATAGGTAATGTAATGTCATACTAATAAGTGGATAAAAGGTACTGCCATTAAAGTTTAATAAATCAAAAAGGAGAAGGGACATTAAAATAAGAAACCGAACGGAGGAGAGCATCCACTTAATAGTTTTTTTTTTAATGCTGCGGCCGAAAGGAGTGCTAAAATTTTAAGTAACGCAACACTGCGCGTAGCGGGCGACCCTAATTACTATTAAAAATAGGTTAATGAACAGTAACTATACGCTGCCCATCTGACATTACCATAAAACATAAGAGCATGTAATTGAATTCTTTTTATGTGAAATCTACCCACAATGGATTGTAAAGTACTCAAAATAATTCATTCTTTAGATAAAGGGTTAAAGACATCCCTTTCATGACTAGATTTTTATGATAAACAAGTTATTTTTGAATGTAATATGTACATACATGTCTCACAGCCAACTTTATATTGTCTGAAAGATAGAAATCTGGCAGAAAAACACATGCAACACACAATAACACATGACATACTCCATGTGTGATCAATGGAACCAAAGGGTTCCATTGATCACACATGGCTTTGGTTCCATGGATCACACATTAAAATTAGCTTATTTAATGTAGAAATTCCTGTAATTCAATTGAAAAGTTGAAATATTCATTAATGGAATGTATATTTATATATAAATATATAATTTTTACAGTAAAAAACATTATAAACAATGTATACAAAGTCAACCATGTATAAAGGAGTATTGGAAACATGACTCACCTCAGTTATCTTGACACCCGATAACACAACCCAAACAGATTCACTTCAGTGACGTTAAGCAAAAGCACAAGATTCACAAAACCAATACTGTTATTACTTTATATTGATGCATTATTCCATATTTATCGGACAACTCCGTTGCACGTCCTTCCTTCACCGACTCCAAACGTCAACTGATTGACGTCGGTGCAGGCACGATGTCAGAGGAGACGTCACACAAGAATTCCTGCTTAGCGCCATCTGGTGGACGTTAAATATTTCGGGAAATCGAATGCGGTAGGTCGATGTTATAAGGAAGTAATAAATATTATTTTTAATGTAAACAGAAATAACTTATTATTATTATTATTATTATTATTATTTCTTTTTTTATGTTTTTATAACCTTTAAGGTTAGGCGTTGATAATAAAAATTATTACGAAATTTGAAAATTTAAATTCGAACAAATAAATTTGATTAATTGGTCGATTAGTGGCGTCACGTGATACCGGCGTTTTGAAATATTAATTCAAAACGTTAAGTTTAAAATTGAAACAGGAAAAATTTATATATATATATATATATATATCGTTAATTATATCATTTTTATAAAATTATTCGTTAATAAACGGAAATAATTAGTGGCGAATTATAAATATCGAATTAAAACTGGATTTTAATTAGGTTTTTAATCATCCAATTAATTAGTTCAGCAACTACACGCTAATAAAAGAAAAATATTTCATAACAAAATTGTTACTGAAATAAAACTTTTACGTATAATTTATTTCTAGATCTAAAAAGAAAAAAAAAGGAGAAGAAGAAGAAGAAGGAAAAAACAAAAAATACGTAAATAAATTTAAAAACTTTTACGTAATCGGTTGCGTGACGGAACATTTTAACTTTATTGGCTGATTTAAAATTTAAATTTTTAAACAATTTAAATTGACCAATTACATCAATTAACCAATTATATCGATTACTACAACTCACGTGATCGATTTCGTAGAGTAACTCGCGTTATTTTTTTTTTTTTCCTGTTGTATCAGCGTTACATCGATTTTAGTAAAGTGAAATAAACTCGGAATTCATTTTATTTATAAAAGTTTTATAAACAAGAATGGCAAGAGTATTTTATATACGTCTTGCTAGGCAACCCGTTCTGGAGTTTTCCTGTTAATTCTTATTGGAGAAAGGATAGCTCGTTTCCATGTAGGGGAACCATTCTTTTGTGTTAGAGGCCTTGCACGGGAGGTGAATGGAAGGTACCGGTAAATAGACAGTGCAGGTGTGAGAGGTTATGCTGTTACGGTCATTTTTTTGTACAACATATACTTGGATCCCTATGGATTGCTAAGGATAAAAAGAAGTGAAGTCTTGTGTTAGAAGTGTTGAAACTCTTTCATACCTTTATTTTTTTAAAAAAAAAGGTATATATTCGCTTTAAAATAATAATATTCAAGAATAAAAATGATCTTATGTATTCATTTTTTATACTAATTTTTAAGTAATTATTTATATATATTTTTTGCAGAGTATTGTGTAAAAATGTATACAAATACTGTATTGTTTTTTTTTTACATTTTAAATAAATTTAACATAGAAAAAATGCTTTTCGTATGATGAAGTTTGTATACGTGAGAGTACGTAAACTTCTGTATATGCTGTTATGCATAAATATGTATGGAACCTCTTTAAAATACTATTAAACTTATTTATTTATAAATACACCCAATAAAATTAAATTTATGTGCGGTCATATGCACAGCAGCACATAAACTTATAAATACAGTATATGTCGTTATGCATATAAAGCATAACAGCACGTGTACACCTTATAAGTTACTTTACGTGTTTATAAGAATACAGTACTCAACCTTTTCAAAGTAATTATCTCTGTTATTTTTTTTATAAAAAAAAGGAACGTTTTTTTTCAATGAGAAAACAGAGAAGTGTTTAACCTGTCATTTAATCTTCTGGTTAACCAATTTTTCTTTAATTGGCTAATTAAAATTTAAATTAACCAATAAAGCTATTAATACAAATCATGTGATTGAAACATTTTAACTTAATTGTTAATTTAAATTTCAAATTGACTAATAAAGCTATTGATACGAATCACATGATTGAATCGTTTTAAAGTAATTGGATAATTTTAAAAGTTTAAATTGAATAATATATTGATTAGCATGATCGGATATATTTTTATGTAGGGTGGTGATGTTTGCATCAGGTGTGTTCTTCGATCTTTTATTTTTTATTTTTTGTTAAGAAAAAGCAATAAAAGTGTTGAAGTCAAAGATACACAAAATTTGCTCTAGGAAACGTGCTAAGTCCTCGCTAACAATTCGAGAATTTTCAACAGCGATCGATACAAATGCAATCTACTAGATTTGGTTTCTTAACGAGAACGATTAAAGCCCCGTCTAAAGCATTGTTTAGTTTTATTGAAGGAACCGGAGATCATAACTTTCTTTCCAAAAATTAAAATTATGACTAGTGACTCGGGGGGAGGGGTTCGATTATTCATCGAACTTAAGGGCGATATTTCCATTTCTAACATCATTTAAGGATTGCCAGAGGTGAAATATTTCCCACTAAATCTTCAAACGTCTAGATTTACCGACATTAAAAGCAATCGGAATTAATTTAAATACCAGATAGGAATATGTGGAATTTAAATTAAAAGTAATTTTCTTGATAAAGCAAAAGAGAACCTTTGACTTTATGTCGAAAGATACAAAGTTACTTCGATACTTTTAAAATTAAATAGTTTATGCGAAAATTATCGATAGGACCATCAAGCGTATCGCTCTGCATCCAACTTACAATCGTCAATGCTGTGCATCGCTAGCAAAAATACGCATCGGTACCTTTGATGACATCCTGTTTAAACTTTTTATATACATATTTAGAGATGAATTAGTTTGATATAAACTATAAACAGATATATTCTTGAAGACAGGTGGGAAAATTACTTTATGCATGGCTAGTTGAGTCATATTCGGCTACCGTTCTTTAATGGCTCGGCATTTTTTTTATTTGTATTGTGCATAAAGACATATTATACGAGTTTATGAATGAATTAACTCCTATACGATCTGTGAAATACTTAGAAACGAAGCTGTAAGTGGTATCTAATTTATTCTTCTCCTTTATGAATGCATCTGAAATTTGCTTTGGCTCTCGGCATTTATGAATAAAAGTGATTTACAGTGTTAAAAATGACTCCAAATGGCACAGTTTCGATTGTTCTAGGAGCCGGAATTGCTTTATAAATCTGGTAAACTATCAGCATACTCGGTTGCAAAAAAAAAAAAAACGTTTAATTTTATCCAATGTAGAAAATAAAGTTTTTCTTTACAAATTAATTTGGCGTTATTTGAATTATTTTCTAAATTTCTAAAAGAAAAAAATAACAACTGACACCAGAAAACACATAAGTTAAAATAAAGATACGAAATTAACCAATAAAAGTAGTAACACGAATCGTACGATCGGAAGATTTTTTTTTCTTCTACGTAATTGGATAATTTAAATTTTAAATAGGCCAATTAAAGCCATAAATTCGAATCATGTGATTGTCGATTTTTAAATTAATTGGCCAATTTAAATTTACACGTTAAAAAAGAAAGGATATTTGAGAAAAGAAAGAGGAAAGATGTCAAAAATAAGAAGTAATAATATTAAAATGTTTTATTTAATTCTACAAATACTTTTATCGTAATTCACGAAGAAAAAAAAACAATATTTGCACGTTTGCACCTATGCAAAATTATCATTATAAAACTATTAAAAAAAAGAAATGACGTATTACCAATTTAAATATTCGCCATCTTGGGTAATATCGTTCTTGTATTTGTAACAATTTTTCTATAATTATCAAATTAATTTAAAACGATGCAGAGGCCTTGAAATGGGTTGTTATAATTCAGCATGAAGAACAGAAAACTCGCTCACTCAGAACATTTTAAAATAGCACCTCTCTAGTGTAATCTTACCTAACATATATTAGAATTCGAGACAAGAAAGATCTGTTATGTTAGTTTTCCTAAATTAGGCAAGGATTTCTATTTTTATCCTTTTACATCCCGGAATTTGCCGGTGAAGCATAAGCGAACAGAAGAAGAAGAAGAAGAAAAAAAAAAAAAATAAAGAAAAAGAAAATACCCTGTGTTCTGCAAAGACAGAAACTCAATATTTGAAGGCTGGTTAGTGTCACGTATTGAAAGCTACACATATATTTCCTCTTTCAATCTATGCATGCACAATTTCGATAGGGTATACCTTTTGATTTGTAATGCAGGAGGTCTCGACATGATATATTTGATTGTCTTTTTTTTTTTCTGTGCTTATTGATTTATTTCGAATTGCTTAATCCTTAAATTGTAGAGGAAGCAATTTAATCCAGAAAGTACTGCCAAAAACAGTTCCAGTGAATAATCAAAGAACAGAAAATATCCAATTCGTGCTGCAATCGTTCACGCGTATTATACTTATAGCGTAGGAACCGTATCGTGATATTTGATTGTTTTCGTGACTGATAAAATACGTGACGTCCATATTAAACCGAATTCTTCTATTCTCTCTTTTTTTTTCTTCCCCCCTTCTTCTGCTTTGGTATAGGATCTGTGGAATTTTTCTAATTTTAGCGCATATCCATTTATGTTTAATATTATTAATTAATATTTAATTTAATCACGTGATTAACTTGTATAAATAGAGCTACGTAGCTACCTTCTTTACATGAGAAATTAATCAAAATTCTCTTATAAAACATGCAATATATGCCCTTTAATACATCATAAACTGTTAAAAAGAATTAGGTATTGCATTAGATTTCAGTAAGCTTTCAGTATCGTGTTTACACGTAAGCTAAACAATTTGCACAGCGTAGGGCCTCACTCATGAGGCCTCACATTTTTAGATGCATTATGGTGAAGGGAAGAGCATGTTATATGTTATAGCTTAGGGCCACAAATTTAGCCCCGGGATTAGTAAAGTACAGGGTATACACTAGTTTAGAACACTACATGCAGTATAGTTTAGTACACTGTGAAAGTATTTCTCGCTTTCTTTAATGATACATAAACAAAATACTATAAGGTTTCCTTTTTATTTTATGCATTTCTAACTTAAATTTATATTTTCAATGGTCCTACTCTACTGTTCTGCTAAGTGTAGCATATCTTTCTAACAGTAAATAGATGTATCCAGTTACTGTTATTTACCTTTTTTTCCCGGTTCAATCAGAGCCGTTACAAGTAGCTTAACGTTCTCACATACCGGTTTAAAATATATGAACGTATGTATTTTATATTTATTCATTCTTATCTTTAAAATATTCTTAAATCGCTCCATAGTTTCCTACGAATTCTTACATCTGCTGCAGGCCTACATAATAATTTTACTTTTAGTGTTTTTGTATATAATATCCGATCAGTTTTCTACCTTTTTTTATCTTATGTTTACTATCGAGAATTTACTGCTGTAAGCTTACTATGCCCATTGCATGCTACTTGTAACAGAATTATTCTCTCTTTGTAACGTCTAGTACTTTGATATTTGGAAGAAATATAAAGTATTTAGCATAAATTTACGCTAGGCAATGTATTTTTTTTTCGGAGATATGAAATACAATTTATATTTGTGATATTACTGATATATGTACATTGAGTAGAATAGATAAATTCCTTTAGATCAGTGGTTTCATCTTCAAAGGGGAATCAAAAATGTGATTGGATATCATGAAAAATTATTAGTTTTATTCAGTTGAACCTTTAAAAAACGGCCACCTTCCAAAAATGTCACCTCTAAACAGCGACCATTTTTTTTTCTAGAACTTTTTATTGTAAATATTCTTGTTTTCAACTTAAATTTTACATTTTTTTGATTTCTTATACAGTAAAACCTGTCCCAAACGGAACCTGAATAAAACGGAAACTTGCCTACACGGAAAATATTATTCGGAATGGAGCGATTTTCTATGTTAAAAAAAAAAACCTATTCAAAACGGAAAATATTCGGTACAGTGCAATTCCGTCTTACACAGGTTTTAATGTATCGACATGCCAACTTTCAGAGTAGATTTTTTAATATAAAAATTTGAGTTTTTAGTGCTAAGAACGTTGCAAAATCGCAATTAATACTATGCAAATGTTGAAGAAGTAAAAATAAACGAGTTGAGAAAAGTCTCATTTTAATAAATTTTTTTGAATAATTGCCAATAAATTTAATTAAATTATTATTTTTTTCATAAATAATGGGTTCATTTTAACTAATAAACTAATTATTCGGCATGTTTGTGCATAATATAAGTTAAAATTTGCCTTAACCGTTTTGAGGGGGGGGGGTCTCTTTCTGTCCTGTGGTTATTGAGAGGGGCTTTTTTTCATACCCATCGCAGGTTTGGCCAGGCCCACAACGAAAACAGCCGGTTGGGAGGAACGAGACCCAAAATATCGGGACTGATTGCCCACGAGTGCCTGTCCCGAATACGTCAGGTCCCATTTCTCACCAACCTGCTGCCCATTGCGGGCCTGGACGAACTTTGCCGGAGAAAAAGCCCTTTTAGTGACCACAGCTTCGGACTACTTCCAAAATGACTGTCAGAAAGTCGATGATTGTGTGTAATTACGGCATAATTAAATTAAATTTATATAATACATTATCTGTGTTATTATATTATCCTTATAATTCTGACTACCCTATATTACCCTTACTATATTCTACCTATGTCTAGTTTTGTATCCAAGAGGACCTATCGTGTATTAAGGTCAGGGGTAATCGCTAATCTAAAGACGACCCTCCTCCATACATAAGAGTTATTTTTGTCTACAAGTGCTTGCATTTATAGTCACTTTGTTCATCGTTTGCGTTACAAAATTAAATTCTTTTGTTTTTTTCTCCTTCTTTTAAACATACAGAAATTAAATTTTATATAGAATGTATATTATATAATTTTAATTTATTTTACTTTAAATAAATCGAAATTACTATATAAAAAAATATATAATTAAAATTCAAAATAATTTCTCGTTTTATTCTATAAATAAAATTTCTTTTTTTTTATTTCTTATATTTTTAATGGCTTTATTTTAATATATTTTTAAAAAAAAAACTTTAACTATAAAGAGTAATTGGCTTTTAATAAAAAGAAAATTAACAGTCGAACCTCCAACGACGGCCACCTCCAAACAACGGACAAAACAGCTGAAATTTTTTATGTTTCCGTCAGTTGCTGTTGTTTAGAGGTTTGACTATATTTTATTTTATTTCTTTTAAAAACATAATATACGAAAATACGCGTGTATTTGAAAAGTTATTGTCAATGAACATGGCACCAGAACGGTGAAATGGGGCCTCACTCCCTCTCCGATAATATACGAATAAAATCAATAAAACAAACTTTAATTCGTATCAGTCTCGTATTATATTTTAAATATAAGATATTTGGAGCCTTTATGTGTTTGGGGTACGAACCCACCACTATAAAACCACTAAACACTAGTATTTGGTCACGGGTTCGCGCTTAACTAACGTCTGACCACGTGTATTTTTCTAGATTTTCTTCACGTGTTTAAAACACCTAAATAGGGACCAGTTTCTCGTGATAGCCTATGTGTTACGTAACAAAAATCCTCTGTGCTCTTTTACAGAAAACAATAAATAGCATATTATCTGTGTTTCCTCTTTTAGAGATTTAGAACGAAACGTGGCGTGGTATTTAAACGCTTACGTTAGCCCAAAAGACAGTTAACTGTGTTTTTGTATTCAAGCTGTCCTAGTATTATATATCGCAAACCGAATTTGTTATTGTATTGAACAGTTTTTTTTAAAATGTCTGTAAATGGTTAACTGAATTTTGAACCTCCCTTTCGAAAAGTTGCCCATTTGAATATATATATTCCAAATGGGCATCTTTTCTAAACACATTCCTTACATTTTATGGTATAAAAAGCATATATAAAAATGAAAACTGGCAAAGAAAATAACTCAAGAAATTTCACAGTACATATAATTTTGATTATTTTTTATACGTTTGAATTTATTTAAATATATAAACATAAAAACATATCTAAAATCTGCATAACTTAACCTTTACACGACATGGCTCATTTACATGAAAATTCCCTTAACATAATCCAAGTAAATTCGTAGATATTTTCGTATTATATCCGGCGATATTTTGTGAATGTTAGCCTTAAATTATGCATAAAAAATAAATGTAAATTAAAAAAAATATATATATAGGCTATATAAGATAAAATTCGATATTTGGCCCTAATACAAAATCTATACGATAATTAAATCATTACGTCAATAAATGCCTCCGTTATCGACATTAGAATTAGGGGGGGCCGAATTAGAACGTGAAACCTATATTAGACCACGTACCGTGGATGAAAAGTAAACTCAGATACTGTATACACACGTGTATAAGTGAGTTTATGGCATTCAAATCCGCTGTACAGTACTTATTTATTTATTTACAAAGGTATGGGGGCCCGCTTAATGCACGAATATCGTGGAGTAGGATAAATATTTAAAATATAACACGTTCTAAACATAATTAAACCATCATTTTTCCATGTAGTTTACATAAACTGTAATAATTTTACGTACTGTACAAGTACAGTAGATAATACAGAGCAGCAATTCTTCATCGCTTCCTGTGCCCTGTACTCAAAAGAGAACTAACAGATGTTAAGTCCATCTTCGAGTTACGCATGTTTATGATGAATGAAACAGAATAGAGCCATTCATATACATTATTATTATTTTTTTTTTTTTTAGTAACAGTTACTTAAAAAAAATGTTTTTATGTTACGTAAGCACGTGGTGTACTAAACACTTCCGTTACTACGTAAGCTCTTAGTACAGTACGTCGTGTTTAAAGGCTAGTTATATGTAAATTAAGCGAGAATCCTTTATGTAAAGCTAATGTATATTATCCTTGTACACGTATTATAAGCCACAGATGTATAAATACACTCGTTGTACACACATGCAAACGTCAAACGCATTCTTTATTTCACGCTTCACAGAACATAAAAAGGTATACGTGAGAAAAATAATAATAATAAAAAAAATTTTTTTTTCCTCTTGACTTTTCAAATTTATCTTTCACTCGTTTGACAGGATAATTTTCTAAATATTATATAAAAGTCATTTTCTAATAATAGAATATATTGATTTTATTAAGAATAGACTTTTTTTTTTTTATTATTATTATTATTATTTCTTCTACACATTTATTTGTTTGGTGTTAAAGTGGAGGAAATAATATAAAGTTACTTTCGATTTTATCGTGATATATACGATTTGTTTTTATTATATAATAAATTATTGGTGTCATTTTCCTTATATATATATATATTATATATATATATTTTTTTCCCCCTTACGGTACACAATGAAATTAATTATATTAGGGAAGCGTGACGTCTTATCGTTATATGTGGATATGACGAAACCAAAACGAAATAGTAACACTAAGAGAATATAAAGTAAAATCGTACAATAACGTTAGATAAGTGGTTATCTTACATTTGGTAAGTATAAATTACGATATGGAGTTAATTTCGTTTTCAGTTTTGTTATTGAAAATTAAAATTTTCATGTGTAATGCCTAATGTTGTATATATTATATTATGTTAATACTCGTGGTGTTATACCCTCGTGGTTAGGCCTAGGTATGGTTGTTTTTATCATTTTATTGTGTAAGTTAAAACGGACATCTTTTATATTGCGAAACTATTAATATTCGTTGCTTTGTTTAGTCGTAACATTTAAGTTCGAAATTAATTTATATTTTTTTCTTGATTTTACGTAGTTAATATGATTAGAACGGTAAAATTGCACTTAGGTGTTTTTCTTACAAACGTTA
>NW_019384568.1:642363-683805 GCF_000671375.1 Centruroides sculpturatus | reverse complement strand
TTCCGTTTTATATGAATTCCATGTTGTACGAGTCACTTAAATTTTACAAATACGTGTGCCGGGCTGTGAATGGCTCGCGTATTTGTAAAATCTAAGTGACTCGTACAACATGGAATTCATATAAAACGGAATAATCAACAGTGTTATAGGGGGGGTCGACTGTAGTTTGTTATAGAGTATAGAGCCGTAAAGTAGCGCAAAATGATGTAAATCATGTCATGCGATGTTCTAATTTAATGTAGTTTTAAGTTAGAATTATAATTAAAAAAAATAGAAATAAAATTTAAATATTTTAGAAGAACTTTATTACAGATTTTCTACACGCAATTGTACAGTATAATATAAGGAAAAATTAAGCTGTAAATTTAGAAACGTAATCCGTAAAATATCATAAAATTTAGAAAAAAATACAGCGCAAAAAAAATAATAACAAGTACGCCGACGTAAAGAGAAGTTGCTTCGTAATTTATGTTCGCGAGTATAATTAGGAAGTGAAACTGTAATACAAACTAACTTGTACACAATTCCTTAGAAACTTTAACGAATATAATAACTGTATACAGTAACTTTAACAATAGTACTACGTATAACTATAAAAAAAGGGGGTGGAAATTTAAAAAACGCGGTACAATAGAGGTAACACTCCCATACACCGAACACGAACTTTGCATTCCTAAAACAGGATTAAATAAACAAAAAAAAAAGTGTAAGCGCTAAATCCTACCATCTTAGGTACACTTTGCAGAGGCGTCAGGGCACGAATCCCACTAAAAAAAAAATTGGCATAAAAGAGATGTTTTTTTAGTGTTTTAAGTGCGGTGATGTAACGTAACATACGTACCCACCTCCGAGTTGATTTCAGGGTGTGACACTGTAATTAGGAGTACCGTAAGTAGGCGTACTAATAAAAAAGGGCGAAAAACTACTAACTCAAAAAAGGAAATATGATAACTAATTTCCAACGTCTTTAAAGAAGGAGAAAGTTAAAAGAAAGTGAATATCTGTTTCGTATTACGGTTATTTCCGTTAAGAAAAATAACTCATTTGTGGGGTGGATCGTATTAAAACACGTTTTATTTTTACAGAAAATAATATTAAAAAAATAATAATAATTTAAACTCATTTATATATATATATTTTTTTATTATTCCATTAAAAAAACCAAGGATAAGAGGGTAATTATGAGTTTACTAATGAGGAAACTTGGATTCCGATCCTTAATAAATTTGATAAGGAAGTGACGAAAGGAAAATGTCCCCTTTTTAAAGAAAAAAAATTTTATGTATATTATAATAGTTATAAATTCAATTATCTTAATATATATACATTGTTTTACTATTTAATAATGAAAACAATTTATTGTTGATGACGACTGTAAATTGTATTTAATATTGTTTTATTAAGGTGATTAAATTTAAAAATATAATAACATTAGGTTATAACTTGTGTAATTGTTCTGTTAAAACTGGAGATTGTATATACAATTGTTTATTATTATTATTAATATTTTATAATATATTAATTAAATTAATGAATAATTTCTATATTTTTCACTGTAATTTTATAGCTAATTACAATTAAATGTGAAATTATTCAAAGTGTAATTGTTATTGTTACAATTTTTAATTAAATTAAAACAATAAACAAATTAATATCTCCATTTTATCATAAGGTAATTTGTCATATTTAAAGTATTATATATAAGTTATATAGTTATATTTTGTAATTAATTATAGCATTTAAATCCATATTATTGTTTTTATTATATATATATATTCCCTTCTCTTAATTGTTGGGGATTAAACTGTTAAAATAATTGAGAGAAGAGGGAAAAGAGAGAGAGAAATTAATGTTTATTTTGCAACAAAATTAATTAATTATTCCATAAAATTTTCTATGTAATAAAATTGACACATTTCTACATTTTTCTCCATATTATTGATGATTTATCATGGAGAAAAATATAAAAAATGAATCATTTATAACTTTATTACATAGAAAACAATATTGAATAATATTAATTTAGTGAATTAAGTACTCATAATGGTATAATAAAAGAATAAATTGTGATAGTTTAGCAAATTATACATATGAGTAAACCATTGATGATTATAATTGAAGGGTTTGACATAAAAACTGACAAACCTGATACTTGAAACATTAAATACTTGATATAATATATTTTTTTTTTTCAAGAGATTTATATATATTTTTCTTATTTTTTTTATGGCAAAAAAAATATTGGTATCCTCATGGCAAAAAAAAAAATGGCAATAATATGTAGTGCTGTTAGATGTATTGAATTATAACAGGGTATCAAGTTGTATTATTTTTTTTAAATAAAAAAGTTGTTGTGAGATTTTTTAAGTGATAAGTATCAAAATATGTTGAGAAAACTTGGAAATTTAAGAAGTAAAATTTGTAAAATTGTGGAGTGAACTTCATGAAGAATCTTAATTTAGTACAAAATATGTTTTAAATACTTATTATTTTCTAAAATAAAGTAGCGTTATGATGTAGCAGCAACGTAATAACGTATTGTTGGTATAGTGCACGTTTTTACGTCAATTTGACGTCATTATGCCATTTTTATAATGAAAACTTCCAAAGAATGACGTCAAATTTACGTAAAAATGTAGACTTTAATTATATAGCACCGTTCCGAACTCGGAAAGTTCGTAGCGCCATCTGAATTATTTTTTTTAATTTATA
This sequence comes from Centruroides sculpturatus, assembly GCF_000671375.1. Taxonomy (NCBI): domain Eukaryota; kingdom Metazoa; phylum Arthropoda; class Arachnida; order Scorpiones; family Buthidae; genus Centruroides; species Centruroides sculpturatus. The sequence goes on along the minus strand of NW_019384568.1, from coordinate 681,093 downwards.
AATTTTGACATTAAATTTTTTTATTTTAAAGTTACTTAAAATTATTCGATAAGTTTCTAAAAGTGTTTTATACATCAAAAATAAAATTTAAAAAATAAATTTAGTAATAAATAGCGTTATTTCGTACTTGAAACATTTTTTTAGTTTCGTTTTTTATACACTTTTAATGGATGTTTAATATTTTTTGTTTGCATTAAAAATATAAAATTTGTTTATATATATGTGTATTATTATTTAAAAAGTATTTTAAATAAAAAATAAAACTTATAATAAATTTTTATTTGCTTGTAGAAAATTTAATAATTTCGTTTATTAAATGACGTCATTATTTTCTAACCAATTACATGGCATTTTATGTATAATATCGGCTATACATTACTTTAACGGAATTGATGTCAAAATAAATAATAAGTATACGTTCAATTAATAAATAATTTTTATGATATTATTAAATAACAATATTAAAATCAAGATAATTTAATTATAATCGTTTTTTTTATATATACCTGCCACAAGAGTTTACTATCACGCGATGTTATCGACTATTCTATTGGATGTTGTTAATGTTTCATACAACGTCATATTTATGAAATGACGTTTTTCAAAATTATATATGAAAATTTTAAGCTTTATTCGAAGAAAATTTCGTTTGTCACTTTTAAATTAATAATGGAATTTTATTATTGAATATATTATCATCATTCTATATAGCTTAAAATTGTTATTTTTTTAAATAGAAAATCAAGTGGCGTCCTCTAGTGGTTAAAAATTAATATTATTTTTTTTGTTAAAAATATGATTTGAAATTGTAATTATGTTTAAAAAAATTTATAAAATTTGAGATTTCAAAAAATAAAAAAAATGTTTTTTAATAAACATCGTTACACAATTGTAATAACAGTAGTATATATCAAGTGATTATTATTTTAACAATTATACATGTATTTCTTACGTATCACGGAAGTACCGTGATAACTGGAAGTACAGTAGAACCTCGATTATCCGGACCTCTATTATCCGGATTTTCGATTATCCAGATTGTTCAAAATAAACAAAAATTTTATGAATTTGCTGATTTGCACTTGGCGAATTACGACACTGTTTATGTACGTGATGGAATGCATAACATTTTTTGTTTCAACAACGTCTCACTCGGCACGGTGGTTGTAAACTCTTAAATATATTTTGCGTCGTAATAAAAATATAACTTGACATACATATTTATAAATAATTTATACTCAAATTACATCATTTCTATAACCAAGGGCGGCATAAGGCATGGGCAACGTGGGCCACCACCTATGCCTGGTGGTCCGAAGGGCCTCGCGCCTCGAAGGTTTATGCATTATTTAAAAACCGAGAACGTGACAAAAAAATTTTACTCGTCATAAAACGATAAATAGTTTGTCAAATTTTTATTCATAAAAATGCAGTTTTGACTGCTTTTTATTTTATAAAATCCGTCTTCTTGAGCCACCAGAGGGCCTTTTAAACAATAGGTAGTCTGTTAGTGCTGGTCAGTAGTAGTCCAAATTCAATAAAACATTTGTTTCTTGAAAATTTGATCATGATTTAAATACAGTATTTATTTTTAATATTACCGATATGTCATCGAAAAGAAAATGTGTTGTATTATTATTAAAAGACAAATTAAAGTATTTGTTTTGATTATCTGGATTTTTCCTTATCCGGACTACTTTCATCCCCAATTAGTCTGGATAATCGAGGTTCTACTGTACTNTAATAAATTATTGGTGTCATTTTCCTTATATATATATATATTATATATATATATTTTCCCCCCTCTCTTATCAGTTTCCTGTATTTTTTGTAACAGTTTCCTGTAATTTTCTCTCAAATATGCTTCAAATGTTGCAGTCAGTCCCTTAGGTTTTTCGTACGAAAATCTAATAGTTTGCAGATGTTTTTGGATGTAAAAACACAGGAATTTTTTTTTTTATATTTTGGAGTCATTGAGGGTGTCTTGTTACGAAAACAAACCTTTTTTTTAAAATTATTTGACTGTCAAAAATTGTAATTTTGGCTGTTATTTAATTTAAAATTATTATTAAATAATATTATTGCATTACACAGTCGAACCGTCAACCGATCTTTACTGATCGATCGATCGATCAGTAAAGATTATTTGGTAAAGATTGATTGATCGATCGATCGATCGATCAATCAGCGGCCAACTGATGGGAACGTAAAACGGGACGTTGTTTAGAGGTTATTTTTGTATTTATTTTAAAAAGAAATATTTTTATTTATATTTTATAAGCATTTTTATTACAAAAATTAGAAATTTAATATTTATTTTTTATATTTTTTAGACTTTAATACAATTTAAATAAATAAATTTTCACTGTTTATTCACTTTATTTTTTGGGGAACCGTCGTAAATCGAGGTTTAAATTCCTGCAGACTTATTGAGGTTCTGTTCTTAATACAATTTAGGCGTATTAATATGTAAAAAAGTTAATTTAAATTATTTTTATTATATTTTTATATTATTACACAGTTTAAATTTGTATAATTTGACAAATTTAATAATAAATTCTAGCTTGTATTTTGAAAAAGAAAAACTCGTCGTAAAGCGAACCCTATTTTCTTCCCACGAATTTAACGTAATAAAACGAAGTTCCCTTCGTAAAAATTAACTTCGAATTATATAATATCACATCGAGATACAAACGAAAATGATATAACACTTAAATACGACATTTAATACATTTAACAATATAAAATGTACACCCGTCGTAAAGCGAGGGTCGACTGTATTACGTTAAAGATTTATTTCCACGTTGACATATAAAAATAGTAAGAATAATTTTAATTTAATATATTAATAAACAAAATAAAGAATTGTTTAAATATATTTTTAGACGTAAATTATCATTATTTTTAATTTAAAAAAAAAAAAAAACATTTTTTATAGCCTGTATATAACGTTACTTAAGTGGCTCAACAGCAGCAGCAGCAGCAGGATAATTGTGTATTGTGGAACACAAAAAAATCAGTAGATAGGGGGCCCTGATGGTACTTTGCATCCGGGCAAGCTGCTAAGTGCAGTTGCCCAACCCATCAGATAGATTTATATGAATATTTTACATGCACTACAACTAAAATTAGATTTATTAATATAACAATTTTTATATTTTAAATTTCTTCAAGAATATTATTCTATAAATTTTTATAAAATATTCTTGAATATAATGAAAATAAAAATAATTTTTTTATATATTTTTTTGAATTTATGTAAAAAATAAGAANAATTTAGAAACGTAATCCGTAAAATATCATAAAATTTAGAAAAAAATACAGCGCAAAAAAAATAATAACAAGTACGCCGACGTAAAGAGAAGTTGCTTCGTAATTTATGTTCGCGAGTATAATTAGGAAGTGAAACTGTAATACAAACTAACTTGTACACAATTCCTTAGAAACTTTAACGAATATAATAACTGTATACAGTAACTTTAACAATAGTACTACGTATAACTATAAAAAAAGGGGGTGGAAATTTAAAAAACGCGGTACAATAGAGGTAACACTCCCATACACCGAACACGAACTTTGCATTCCTAAAACAGGATTAAATAAACAAAAAAAAAAGTGTAAGCGCTAAATCCTACCATCTTAGGTACACTTTGCAGAGGCGTCAGGGCACGAATCCCACTAAAAAAAAAATTGGCATAAAAGAGATGTTTTTTTAGTGTTTTAAGTGCGGTGATGTAACGTAACATACGTACCCACCTCCGAGTTGATTTCAGGGTGTGACACTGTAATTAGGAGTACCGTAAGTAGGCGTACTAATAAAAAAGGGCGAAAAACTACTAACTCAAAAAAGGAAATATGATAACTAATTTCCAACGTCTTTAAAGAAGGAGAAAGTTAAAAGAAAGTGAATATCTGTTTCGTATTACGGTTATTTCCGTTAAGAAAAATAACTCATTTGTGGGGTGGATCGTATTAAAACACGTTTTATTTTTACAGAAAATAATATTAAAAAAATAATAATAATTTAAACTCATTTATATATATATATTTTTTTATTATTCCATTAAAAAAACCAAGGATAAGAGGGTAATTATGAGTTTACTAATGAGGAAACTTGGATTCCGATCCTTAATAAATTTGATAAGGAAGTGACGAAAGGAAAATGTCCCCTTTTTAAAGAAAAAAAATTTTATGTATATTATAATAGTTATAAATTCAATTATCTTAATATATATACATTGTTTTACTATTTAATAATGAAAACAATTTATTGTTGATGACGACTGTAAATTGTATTTAATATTGTTTTATTAAGGTGATTAAATTTAAAAATATAATAACATTAGGTTATAACTTGTGTAATTGTTCTGTTAAAACTGGAGATTGTATATACAATTGTTTATTATTATTATTAATATTTTATAATATATTAATTAAATTAATGAATAATTTCTATATTTTTCACTGTAATTTTATAGCTAATTACAATTAAATGTGAAATTATTCAAAGTGTAATTGTTATTGTTACAATTTTTAATTAAATTAAAACAATAAACAAATTAATATCTCCATTTTATCATAAGGTAATTTGTCATATTTAAAGTATTATATATAAGTTATATAGTTATATTTTGTAATTAATTATAGCATTTAAATCCATATTATTGTTTTTATTATATATATATATTCCCTTCTCTTAATTGTTGGGGATTAAACTGTTAAAATAATTGAGAGAAGAGGGAAAAGAGAGAGAGAAATTAATGTTTATTTTGCAACAAAATTAATTAATTATTCCATAAAATTTTCTATGTAATAAAATTGACACATTTCTACATTTTTCTCCATATTATTGATGATTTATCATGGAGAAAAATATAAAAAATGAATCATTTATAACTTTATTACATAGAAAACAATATTGAATAATATTAATTTAGTGAATTAAGTACTCATAATGGTATAATAAAAGAATAAATTGTGATAGTTTAGCAAATTATACATATGAGTAAACCATTGATGATTATAATTGAAGGGTTTGACATAAAAACTGACAAACCTGATACTTGAAACATTAAATACTTGATATAATATATATTTTTTTTTCAAGAGATTTATATATATTTTTCTTATTTTTTTTATGGCAAAAAAAATATTGGTATCCTCATGGCAAAAAAAAAAATGGCAATAATATGTAGTGCTGTTAGATGTATTGAATTATAACAGGGTATCAAGTTGTATTATTTTTTTTAAATAAAAAAGTTGTTGTGAGATTTTTTAAGTGATAAGTATCAAAATATGTTGAGAAAACTTGGAAATTTAAGAAGTAAAATTTGTAAAATTGTGGAGTGAACTTCATGAAGAATCTTAATTTAGTACAAAATATGTTTTAAATACTTATTATTTTCTAAAATAAAGTAGCGTTATGATGTAGCAGCAACGTAATAACGTATTGTTGGTATAGTGCACGTTTTTACGTCAATTTGACGTCATTATGCCATTTTTATAATGAAAACTTCCAAAGAATGACGTCAAATTTACGTAAAAATGTAGACTTTAATTATATAGCACCGTTCCGAACTCGGAAAGTTCGTAGCGCCATCTGAATTATTTTTTTTAATTTATAAATTTTGACATTAAATTTTTTTATTTTAAAGTTACTTAAAATTATTCGATAAGTTTCTAAAAGTGTTTTATACATCAAAAATAAAATTTAAAAAATAAATTTAGTAATAAATAGCGTTATTTCGTACTTGAAACATTTTTTTAGTTTCGTTTTTTATACACTTTTAATGGATGTTTAATATTTTTTGTTTGCATTAAAAATATAAAATTTGTTTATATATATGTGTATTATTATTTAAAAAGTATTTTAAATAAAAAATAAAACTTATAATAAATTTTTATTTGCTTGTAGAAAATTTAATAATTTCGTTTATTAAATGACGTCATTATTTTCTAACCAATTACATGGCATTTTATGTATAATATCGGCTATACATTACTTTAACGGAATTGATGTCAAAATAAATAATAAGTATACGTTCAATTAATAAATAATTTTTATGATATTATTAAATAACAATATTAAAATCAAGATAATTTAATTATAATCGTTTTTTTTATATATACCTGCCACAAGAGTTTACTATCACGCGATGTTATCGACTATTCTATTGGATGTTGTTAATGTTTCATACAACGTCATATTTATGAAATGACGTTTTTCAAAATTATATATGAAAATTTTAAGCTTTATTCGAAGAAAATTTCGTTTGTCACTTTTAAATTAATAATGGAATTTTATTATTGAATATATTATCATCATTCTATATAGCTTAAAATTGTTATTTTTTTAAATAGAAAATCAAGTGGCGTCCTCTAGTGGGTAAAAATTAATATTATTTTTTTTGTTAAAAATATGATTTGAAATTGTAATTATGTTTAAAAAAATTTATAAAATTTTAATATTTTATTTTGTTTTTTTAAATTTTAGATTAATAAGAAATGTTTTAAAAGATATACGGTATTAAATTTTAAAACTTTATAACGAAAATAAAATAATAACAGAATTTTCAAAGAAAATTCATTTCAGAAACTTGTTTTATTTGAAATTACAATTTAATATGCTTAAAACGAAATTAAAATACCTTAACATTAATTTAAATTATTAAAAATTGTAGTATCCGCTTATTGTAATCACTTTGGGACACGCCTAAAGCGATAACATTATGCGGCTCGGATGGCCGAAGCGGTTAACCGCTTCTGGGGATCCAGAATAGAATCCAGGCATTTAAAAACCTTTAGAAATTGTTTTTGAGTGGTCTATTCTGAATATTTCGGGCTCCTTTTCTCACCACCCATAAACTCAATTGTGGGTCTAGACGAATTCGCACGATAAGTGTGATTAAAAAGGCCCACTAACACTGCGTGAATGAATAAATAAAATTACAATTAGAGGAAATTCTGTTTTATTTATTTATTTTTTTAACTCTGCCATTTGGGCAATAAAAGGGTCTTTTTTCAAGCTTATTGCTGGATCGGCATGATTCACAATGGTGAGAGACGGGCCCGACATGTCCGAGACAGACAGTTTGAATCAATCTGAGAACCTCCCGCGCGGTAAGCTAAAACAATAACTACTCGGCCATTCATCCTTAAAAGGAAAATGTGGTTCCATTGACATGTCGAAACAATTTAAAAATGTATAACTTGAAGATATAAGTTATAATAAATAATTGATCCAATATTGTATACCTGCTACAACTTCAACAACAGCCAGAACATTGCCAACAATTAAACTATTGGATTGCCAGCAAATTACAAATAAAGCACTAATTAAGTATCTTATAACCGTTTTATGTTATCAGCCACATGTTGAGGCTGGTAACACGAAAATAAAGCATAAAAAGACCTACTTGCCCGAAGACAACGGTAACAATAACCGAACCATGATTACAATAAGCGGAATATATTATACAAAAATTATCGATAAGATGCGTCACACGCGTGGGATTGTTTACAAAAACGTTACATAATGCTAAGATCTGGATCCTTGGGTAACAGAATATCATATGCAACAGTGTTATGGAAACTTACAGTGTTGGATGATAATTGAAAAATAGCGTTACATAATTTATGCACGATCCCATACAATACGGGGTGTCATCATCGAGGCAGATTTTCATCGACATTTTGCATTATTCTTTCTTTTCAATTAAAATTTTACTGGGCATTTTAATTGCAGTTCCTTTTTCTGTAATAGACCAAGTATCAACTGGTATTGATGATTCCGCTACGAGAATGAATCTCCAAAATGCAAATATGGCGCCATCAATAAGACAAATTTACATTATTTCTTCTTTGAAATTAGTATTTCATTTGAAAATTTTAATTGCATTTCTGTGTTCCGCATTAGTATCAACTCACATTACTGACTCTGTTACAAGAATGGAACTTCAAATCAAATGCAGCTCTTCTGAAATCTCTAGAAGATGCTAAATAAGTAACAAATGACAAAGAACCATTACTAATTTCTAGAAGATTTGCAATAGTTCTAAATACTTGAAAATCATAATCCTTCTGTAAACTGTCTCTCGTAATAACGACCAAAATGGCAGCTGGTGTATTACATATGAAGAACATAAGAGACATCCCACAAAGTAAAAACATCAAACGCCTTTCCTCTTCTTTAAGTCGATCCGAAGAATTCGTTTTACTCAATTTAAGCCTTTTATTTAATATTTTTCTATATTCAACAACAATTTTTAGATTTAGAGTTGCTATCAGCAATGTCGGACCAATTCGAAATAAAGACTGCAACACTAAGAGGTACAGTTGATAGAAGGTGGCATTTCTGGTATTATCATCATCACGAAAGTAATACAACGTTACATTAGAAGAATTATAATCATATTGTATATAAAAATTAAGTGTATAAGGAACGTGGAAGAGTACAGTAAATACAGGAATAAGAATAATAACAATTAAAATTCGCTTTTTATTGTTTTCCTGAAGGACTTTCAATGGCTCACAGATTGAGATGTATCTTTCTATGGTCAATGCTGTGACGTATAGAGAACTGATGCCCACTAGGGAGTTTACAAAGAGCAATTGTAATTTTGCAAAGTAGAAAACAATGTAATAATTATTCCATTCTTCGTCTGGTGTTAAATTCTGTATTGTGAATGGTATAATTGTTAAGAGTAGTAGTAAATCGGAGACAGATCTTGCTTTGATAAACATGTATGGAGTCTTATTCAAAGATGGCTTACTTAATGTGATTATGTTTAGGATATTGCTGATTATACCGAATGATACTATGGTTGGTATGATAAAACCATAAGAGATTTCAAATAATTGATTGATATCCGATCCTATATCAGAAGTTACATTTGAAATAATCTCTTGAAGAGTTTCATTGATGCTGTTAATATCCATCTGAAAAGAAAATATAATAAAATAATTCTGTTTATAATGAAGCATAAAAACTATATTTTTATATTAAAATAGAGGTTTGGCCAGATGTTAGGCAACTCCATTGTCTGATACAGCTCGAGAGCTTGTAGAGTGAAACTTTTTTGCCATTTTTTAAAAATAAAATACATAGAATATTCCTTTATTAATAAAAAGCAGCCTTAAAATCTGTTAGTAAAAATAACATTAATTTATAGAGATATGAACCCTTTTCTTTCGGGAAAAATTTCCTTATCGATGATCCTGATCTGAACCCACGACACTGTATAAAAGGTATTTTATTGATTCTGATACAAAATTATATTAGTGTACATGTACATGTCAATTATTTAAAAATTTATATTATCATCGTGTTAATCGACCGTATAGCGTACATGTACTGTTCATCTCGAAATGTATTTTCAATAATAGATTTATGCCACTTATTCAAATAGTTTAACACTGTTAAGTTTCCCTCTAAAGTTATTTAATTAGAAAATAAATATAATTTATTCACACTAATTGATTTTTCGTAAATTTTCGAATTCGGTAATTCAATTATTATTTTGTAGAGTGAACGTCCATTAATTACGTGTACAAGTTTAATGGAGAAAGGTCTCGAAAAGTACATTATTGTACACAATGGGAAGGAAGAGGTCGAAATACTATCTACGTGGACTTCAGTCATATTAGTGGCACACGAATTTGTTCTTACAAGCCTACTTACTAGTCGTACGAATGTTTGCAGAGCTTTTTAAAATCATTTCTTCGATGTGAGAAAGCCCATGAACTATTGCATACGTAATTAATTAAGGAGGTTGCAAAAAGGGTTGCCAAAAGCATACTATTGTTAATAGGAAGGGGGGGTGAAAAGTGGCTGAAAAACTTTAGACGTAATTAATGAATGACCTAATAGGCCGGATGGCCAACTAGTTAAGGTTACAGTCTATCACTATGGAGGACCCGGAATCGAATTCCAACGGGTCACAAACCACAGGAAAATTTCGGATGTTTTCCATCCGGATACGTCAGATTGTCCCTCACCATCCGACCGCACTAGTAGGCCTGGCCGAATCCATAATGGGCTTGTTAAAAAACAGGCCCTCTTGTAAAAGAAGGTCTACAGGACAGAGTTAAAAAACAGATGGCCCAAATATAATTCAAAAGTATTTTTTGCGCTAAATACACATACTAAATCTACGTTTACGTAAAATGATTCTTAGGATGAATCATTAGCATACATTAAAATCAAAGATTAAATTATAATCCTATACGAAGGCCTTCTGCATAAAGTTACAGATTTTAAGTTAAAAAAATAATTGTATAAAACTATAGTTAAAATCTATGAAAAGTAAGTAACTTACGTATCATTTTAAAAATATTATTAACTTACTTTCTACGTAAACACCATGGAATGATGTACAGAGATAGGCGCATTAGAGCGTACAGCGAAGGTACCTGTACTGTAAAGTCGTCTGTAAACGTTTATAAGTTATTAAAATTCTTATTAATTCTATTATTCGGGATTATAGGTCAATACATTTCTCAATTGTCTATCACAGGATGAACTAAAATTTATAAATGTAAAAATAATTTTTGATCATTACTTTCTCCTGTAGCTTCTAAACGTGTTTAAAGATTTGCTGATTAACTATTGTGACATAGGGGGGTTTGCTGATGCATTATATTGCTATAATTGTGTGGTAACTTGAATATTAATTAACGTATAAATATTTATTTTTATTAAACATTTTATACGCGAATATATTTTTCTTAAAGATATAGTGATTAATAAATAGTAAAACAACTAAAAATATAAAATATTTATTATACAGTATACTGTACATTAAATACAGTAAAACCTGTACCGAGAAAAATATAAAAAAATGGCCGTCATTGGAAGCTCGACTGTATTTAATATATATAATTTATACCATAGTAACACTGTATTCAGAGCCATCTTTGACGCTCCTTTTGTCCATTTTTTTGAATGAAATACCGGTACATAGAATGCTTCTTTATTAATAAAAAGCAGTCTTAAAGATAATATTTTTTGTAGTAAAAACAACATTAATTTATAGGGATAGGAACCACTACCGGCCCCTAAATTTCTTCCTGGCCCGGGGAAAAATCCCCAGCTCTCCCCTCTCGCCGGCCCTGACTGTATTATATTACACGTAATAGAAGTTGCCGATCATCTTCTCTTGTATAATTCTTTCTGTACCGAAACAAAATAATAATCAGTAAAAAACTAAAAATATAAGGTATATTTTACGAAAATTTAAATATTATTATTATTGTTNGCAACTTATAATTATAATTTTAAAAAAAATAGTCATTTTTAAAGCAATTAATTAGCTTTTTAAATGATTTATTTTGAATATTTAACCATATTTTAAAGCACCTTTCTATCTTTTAATTGATAATGTCCATTATTTTGTTACATCCAATTGGTTTTAATGTTAAGAACTGGCAAATCCTTGATATTTTAAAGTTACAAAATGAATCATTTAAATCATTTTTTGCCTGTTTATTCCATTTATTATATAAAATCTTTATTATTTTTAATTTAATAAATATTTTGAAGTAGTTTAAGTGTTTTATTTGAAACTTTTGTGAATGTAAATCTTAATTAAATTATCACATATAAGATTTTTAATGTTTTAAGCTGTAGAAAATGATTAAAATCATGATAAAGAATTGATTAAAATTAAAATTGAGAGAAGGTAAACAAGTATTTGTATTTGTTTACATAAATTAATAAAATATTTTATAACTTATATATGTATAAAAGTAGTTTAACAAATTCAATTCCTGTTCAAAACAATCGATTTGTCAGTTTAAGGAAAAACAATATCACTAACTTGATTAATTATATATGAGAAGCTCAAGAGGAAATGCTATCATCTATCAATAGATGAGAGTATTTAAGAGAGAAAAAAAATCTAGAGAAAAATTAGAAATGGAGCCGCGGTTTTACGGCATTCAATGTTGTATTTTTGTTTTTTTAAATAATAAAATCGATACGGAACTTAGAAGTATCTGCATACATCAGGCATGAGAGCATGGAAGAAAAATACGATACCTAAATCTCGTATACGATCGATATATTCACGTTCACATCAGTATTTATCGCGATAATGGGTCAATCAGAATGAGGAGAGAGTAATTATAAACGGCGTAAGATATATTGGAATTTAATGACACAGTCTATTGTTCGTTACAGACATCAGATCGGGATCAAAGTTTAAGATCCTTATACATTTAACTGATAGACTTTAGGGGGGATTAAGCTAGTTTAATTCGTGAAAAAATAAAAGAATTTTTACGTTAACGGATCCACGAATGAGATTATTAAAGAATAAATACAGTAAATATGAATGTTTACTTGTATATTTACTGTAATAGAAATAGAGCTGTGTAATATATTATACCGCATTATAATGGAATACAGTCGACCCCCTATAACACTGTTCATAATTCCGTTTTATATGAATTCCATGTTGTACGAGTCACTTAAATTTTACAAATACGTGTGCCGGGCTGTGAATGGCTCGCGTATTTGTAAAATCTAAGTGACTCGTACAACATGGAATTCATATAAAACGGAATAATCAACAGTGTTATAGGGGGGGTCGACTGTAGTTTGTTATAGAGTATAGAGCCGTAAAGTAGCGCAAAATGATGTAAATCATGTCATGCGATGTTCTAATTTAATGTAGTTTTAAGTTAGAATTATAATTAAAAAAAATAGAAATAAAATTTAAATATTTTAGAAGAACTTTATTACAGATTTTCTACACGCAATTGTACAGTATAATATAAGGAAAAATTAAGCTGTAAATTTAGAAACGTAATCCGTAAAATATCATAAAATTTAGAAAAAAATACAGCGCAAAAAAAATAATAACAAGTACGCCGACGTAAAGAGAAGTTGCTTCGTAATTTATGTTCGCGAGTATAATTAGGAAGTGAAACTGTAATACAAACTAACTTGTACACAATTCCTTAGAAACTTTAACGAATATAATAACTGTATACAGTAACTTTAACAATAGTACTACGTATAACTATAAAAAAAGGGGGTGGAAATTTAAAAAACGCGGTACAATAGAGGTAACACTCCCATACACCGAACACGAACTTTGCATTCCTAAAACAGGATTAAATAAACAAAAAAAAAAAAAGTGTAAGCGCTAAATCCTACCATCTTAGGTACACTTTGCAGAGGCGTCAGGGCACGAATCCCACTAAAAAAAAAATTGGCATAAAAGAGATGTTTTTTTAGTGTTTTAAGTGCGGTGATGTAACGTAACATACGTACCCACCTCCGAGTTGATTTCAGGGTGTGACACTGTAATTAGGAGTACCGTAAGTAGGCGTACTAATAAAAAAGGGCGAAAAACTACTAACTCAAAAAAGGAAATATGATAACTCATTTCCAACGTCTTTAAAGAAGGAGAAAGTTAAAAGAAAGTGAATATCTGTTTCGTATTACGGTTATTTCCGTTAAGAAAAATAACTCATTTGTGGGGTGGATCGTATTAAAACACGTTTTATTTTTACAGAAAATAATATTAAAAAAATAATAATAATTTAAACTCATTTATATATATATATTTTTTTATTATTCCATTAAAAAAACCAAGGATAAGAGGGTAATTATGAGTTTACTAATGAGGAAACTTGGATTCCGATCCTTAATAAATTTGATAAGGAAGTGACGAAAGGAAAATGTCCCCTTTTTAAAGAAAAAAAATTTTATGTATATTATAATAGTTATAAATTCAATTATCTTAATATATATACATTGTTTTACTATTTAATAATGAAAACAATTTATTGTTGATGACGACTGTAAATTGTATTTAATATTGTTTTATTAAGGTGATTAAATTTAAAAATATAATAACATTAGGTTATAACTTGTGTAATTGTTCTGTTAAAACTGGAGATTGTATATACAATTGTTTATTATTATTATTAATATTTTATAATATATTAATTAAATTAATGAATAATTTCTATATTTTTCACTGTAATTTTATAGCTAATTACAATTAAATGTGAAATTATTCAAAGTGTAATTGTTATTGTTACAATTTTTAATTAAATTAAAACAATAAACAAATTAATATCTCCATTTTATCATAAGGTAATTTGTCATATTTAAAGTATTATATATAAGTTATATAGTTATATTTTGTAATTAATTATAGCATTTAAATCCATATTATTGTTTTTATTATATATATATTTTCCCTTCTCTTAATTGTTGGGGATTAAACTGTTAAAATAATTGAGAGAAGAGGGAAAAGAGAGAGAGAAATTAATGTTTATTTTGCAACAAAATTAATTAATTATTCCATAAAATTTTCTATGTAATAAAATTGACACATTTCTACATTTTTCTCCATATTATTGATGATTTATCATGGAGAAAAATATAAAAAATGAATCATTTATAACTTTATTACATAGAAAACAATATTGAATAATATTAATTTAGTGAATTAAGTACTCATAATGGTATAATAAAAGAATAAATTGTGATAGTTTAGCAAATTATACATATGAGTAAACCATTGATGATTATAATTGAAGGGTTTGACATAAAAACTGACAAACCTGATACTTGAAACATTAAATACTTGATATAATATATATTTTTTTTTCAAGAGATTTATATATATTTTTCTTATTTTTTTTATGGCAAAAAAAATATTGGTATCCTCATGGCAAAAAAAAAAATGGCAATAATATGTAGTGCTGTTAGATGTATTGAATTATAACAGGGTATCAAGTTGTATTATTTTTTTTAAATAAAAAAGTTGTTGTGAGATTTTTTAAGTGATAAGTATCAAAATATGTTGAGAAAACTTGGAAATTTAAGAAGTAAAATTTGTAAAATTGTGGAGTGAACTTCATGAAGAATCTTAATTTAGTACAAAATATGTTTTAAATACTTATTATTTTCTAAAATAAAGTAGCGTTATGATGTAGCAGCAACGTAATAACGTATTGTTGGTATAGTGCACGTTTTTACGTCAATTTGACGTCATTATGCCATTTTTATAATGAAAACTTCCAAAGAATGACGTCAAATTTACGTAAAAATGTAGACTTTAATTATATAGCACCGTTCCGAACTCGGAAAGTTCGTAGCGCCATCTGAATTATTTTTTTTAATTTATAAATTTTGACATTAAATTTTTTTATTTTAAAGTTACTTAAAATTATTCGATAAGTTTCTAAAAGTGTTTTATACATCAAAAATAAAATTTAAAAAATAAATTTAGTAATAAATAGCGTTATTTCGTACTTGAAACATTTTTTTAGTTTCGTTTTTTATACACTTTTAATGGATGTTTAATATTTTTTGTTTGCATTAAAAATATAAAATTTGTTTATATATATGTGTATTATTATTTAAAAAGTATTTTAAATAAAAAATAAAACTTATAATAAATTTTTATTTGCTTGTAGAAAATTTAATAATTTCGTTTATTAAATGACGTCATTATTTTCTAACCAATTACATGGCATTTTATGTATAATATCGGCTATACATTACTTTAACGGAATTGATGTCAAAATAAATAATAAGTATACGTTCAATTAATAAATAATTTTTATGATATTATTAAATAACAATATTAAAATCAAGATAATTTAATTATAATCGTTTTTTTTATATATACCTGCCACAAGAGTTTACTATCACGCGATGTTATCGACTATTCTATTGGATGTTGTTAATGTTTCATACAACGTCATATTTATGAAATGACGTTTTTCAAAATTATATATGAAAATTTTAAGCTTTATTCGAAGAAAATTTCGTTTGTCACTTTTAAATTAATAATGGAATTTTATTATTGAATATATTATCATCATTCTATATAGCTTAAAATTGTTATTTTTTTAAATAGAAAATCAAGTGGCGTCCTCTAGTGGTTAAAAATTAATATTATTTTTTTTGTTAAAAATATGATTTGAAATTGTAATTATGTTTAAAAAAATTTATAAAATTTGAGATTTCAAAAAATAAAAAAAATGTTTTTTAATAAACATCGTTACACAATTGTAATAACAGTAGTATATATCAAGTGATTATTATTTTAACAATTATACATGTATTTCTTACGTATCACGGAAGTACCGTGATAACTGGAAGTACAGTAGAACCTCGATTATCCGGACCTCTATTATCCGGATTTTCGATTATCCAGATTGTTCAAAATAAACAAAAATTTTATGAATTTGCTGATTTGCACTTGGCGAATTACGACACTGTTTATGTACGTGATGGAATGCATAACATTTTTTGTTTCAACAACGTCTCACTCGGCACGGTGGTTGTAAACTCTTAAATATATTTTGCGTCGTAATAAAAATATAACTTGACATACATATTTATAAATAATTTATACTCAAATTACATCATTTCTATAACCAAGGGCGGCATAAGGCATGGGCAACGTGGGCCACCACCTATGCCTGGTGGTCCGAAGGGCCTCGCGCCTCGAAGGTTTATGCATTATTTAAAAACCGAGAACGTGACAAAAAAATTTTACTCGTCATAAAACGATAAATAGTTTGTCAAATTTTTATTCATAAAAATGCAGTTTTGACTGCTTTTTATTTTATAAAATCCGTCTTCTTGAGCCACCAGAGGGCCTTTTAAACAATAGGTAGTCTGTTAGTGCTGGTCAGTAGTAGTCCAAATTCAATAAAACATTTGTTTCTTGAAAATTTGATCATGATTTAAATACAGTATTTATTTTTAATATTACCGATATGTCATCGAAAAGAAAATGTGTTGTATTATTATTAAAAGACAAATTAAAGTATTTGTTTTGATTATCTGGATTTTTCCTTATCCGGACTACTTTCATCCCCAATTAGTCTGGATAATCGAGGTTCTACTGTACTTTNTCAAATCAAATGCAGCTCTTCTGAAATCTCTAGAAGATGCTAAATAAGTAACAAATGACAAAGAACCATTACTAATTTCTAGAAGATTTGCAATAGTTCTAAATACTTGAAAATCATAATCCTTCTGTAAACTGTCTCTCGTAATAACGACCAAAATGGCAGCTGGTGTATTACATATGAAGAACATAAGAGACATCCCACAAAGTAAAAACATCAAACGCCTTTCCTCTTCTTTAAGTCGATCCGAAGAATTCGTTTTACTCAATTTAAGCCTTTTATTTAATATTTTTCTATATTCAACAACAATTTTTAGATTTAGAGTTGCTATCAGCAATGTCGGACCAATTCGAAATAAAGACTGCAACACTAAGAGGTACAGTTGATAGAAGGTGGCATTTCTGGTATTATCATCATCACGAAAGTAATACAACGTTACATTAGAAGAATTATAATCATATTGTATATAAAAATTAAGTGTATAAGGAACGTGGAAGAGTACAGTAAATACAGGAATAAGAATAATAACAATTAAAATTCGCTTTTTATTGTTTTCCTGAAGGACTTTCAATGGCTCACAGATTGAGATGTATCTTTCTATGGTCAATGCTGTGACGTATAGAGAACTGATGCCCACTAGGGAGTTTACAAAGAGCAATTGTAATTTTGCAAAGTAGAAAACAATGTAATAATTATTCCATTCTTCGTCTGGTGTTAAATTCTGTATTGTGAATGGTATAATTGTTAAGAGTAGTAGTAAATCGGAGACAGATCTTGCTTTGATAAACATGTATGGAGTCTTATTCAAAGATGGCTTACTTAATGTGATTATGTTTAGGATATTGCTGATTATACCGAATGATACTATGGTTGGTATGATAAAACCATAAGAGATTTCAAATAATTGATTGATATCCGATCCTATATCAGAAGTTACATTTGAAATAATCTCTTGAAGAGTTTCATTGATGCTGTTAATATCCATCTGAAAAGAAAATATAATAAAATAATTCTGTTTATAATGAAGCATAAAAACTATATTTTTATATTAAAATAGAGGTTTGGCCAGATGTTAGGCAACTCCATTGTCTGATACAGCTCGAGAGCTTGTAGAGTGAAACTTTTTTGCCATTTTTTAAAAATAAAATACATAGAATATTCCTTTATTAATAAAAAGCAGCCTTAAAATCTGTTAGTAAAAATAACATTAATTTATAGAGATATGAACCCTTTTCTTTCGGGAAAAATTTCCTTATCGATGATCCTGATCTGAACCCACGACACTGTATAAAAGGTATTTTATTGATTCTGATACAAAATTATATTAGTGTACATGTACATGTCAATTATTTAAAAATTTATATTATCATCGTGTTAATCGACCGTATAGCGTACATGTACTGTTCATCTCGAAATGTATTTTCAATAATAGATTTATGCCACTTATTCAAATAGTTTAACACTGTTAAGTTTCCCTCTAAAGTTATTTAATTAGAAAATAAATATAATTTATTCACACTAATTGATTTTTCGTAAATTTTCGAATTCGGTAATTCAATTATTATTTTGTAGAGTGAACGTCCATTAATTACGTGTACAAGTTTAATGGAGAAAGGTCTCGAAAAGTACATTATTGTACACAATGGGAAGGAAGAGGTCGAAATACTATCTACGTGGACTTCAGTCATATTAGTGGCACACGAATTTGTTCTTACAAGCCTACTTACTAGTCGTACGAATGTTTGCAGAGCTTTTTAAAATCATTTCTTCGATGTGAGAAAGCCCATGAACTATTGCATACGTAATTAATTAAGGAGGTTGCAAAAAGGGTTGCCAAAAGCATACTATTGTTAATAGGAAGGGGGGGTGAAAAGTGGCTGAAAAACTTTAGACGTAATTAATGAATGACCTAATAGGCCGGATGGCCAACTAGTTAAGGTTACAGTCTATCACTATGGAGGACCCGGAATCGAATTCCAACGGGTCACAAACCACAGGAAAATTTCGGATGTTTTCCATCCGGATACGTCAGATTGTCCCTCACCATCCGACCGCACTAGTAGGCCTGGCCGAATCCATAATGGGCTTGTTAAAAAACAGGCCCTCTTGTAAAAGAAGGTCTACAGGACAGAGTTAAAAAACAGATGGCCCAAATATAATTCAAAAGTATTTTTTGCGCTAAATACACATACTAAATCTACGTTTACGTAAAATGATTCTTAGGATGAATCATTAGCATACATTAAAATCAAAGATTAAATTATAATCCTATACGAAGGCCTTCTGCATAAAGTTACAGATTTTAAGTTAAAAAAATAATTGTATAAAACTATAGTTAAAATCTATGAAAAGTAAGTAACTTACGTATCATTTTAAAAATATTATTAACTTACTTTCTACGTAAACACCATGGAATGATGTACAGAGATAGGCGCATTAGAGCGTACAGCGAAGGTACCTGTACTGTAAAGTCGTCTGTAAACGTTTATAAGTTATTAAAATTCTTATTAATTCTATTATTCGGGATTATAGGTCAATACATTTCTCAATTGTCTATCACAGGATGAACTAAAATTTATAAATGTAAAAATAATTTTTGATCATTACTTTCTCCTGTAGCTTCTAAACGTGTTTAAAGATTTGCTGATTAACTATTGTGACATAGGGGGGTTTGCTGATGCATTATATTGCTATAATTGTGTGGTAACTTGAATATTAATTAACGTATAAATATTTATTTTTATTAAACATTTTATACGCGAATATATTTTTCTTAAAGATATAGTGATTAATAAATAGTAAAACAACTAAAAATATAAAATATTTATTATACAGTATACTGTACATTAAATACAGTAAAACCTGTACCGAGAAAAATATAAAAAAATGGCCGTCATTGGAAGCTCGACTGTATTTAATATATATAATTTATACCATAGTAACACTGTATTCAGAGCCATCTTTGACGCTCCTTTTGTCCATTTTTTTGAATGAAATACCGGTACATAGAATGCTTCTTTATTAATAAAAAGCAGTCTTAAAGATAATATTTTTTGTAGTAAAAACAACATTAATTTATAGGGATAGGAACCACTACCGGCCCCTAAATTTCTTCCTGGCCCGGGGAAAAATCCCCAGCTCTCCCCTCTCGCCGGCCCTGACTGTATTATATTACACGTAATAGAAGTTGCCGATCATCTTCTCTTGTATAATTCTTTCTGTACCGAAACAAAATAATAATCAGTAAAAAACTAAAAATATAAGGTATATTTTACGAAAATTTAAATATTATTATTATTGTTTAAATAATAATTTAAAATTAAATTCGTTCGCCGATTCCCAACCCTTCTCTAGTAATTTATCGACCCTCCAGACAAATCGATTGAAGTCTTTATATCGGGGTCCTGATATATATTAATATATAATATAATAATGTATGAATTTATAATAATAATTACATTTAAAAAGTAAACAAATAAAATATTATTTTAAAAATAAATAAATTAAATAAAACATTTCATTAATTAAAAGTTTAAAAAATATAAATTAATATTCTAATTAAATATAAAAACATTAAAAAAATTCTTTCAGATGTATTTATAATTTAAAAAGATTTTTTTTATTGTTTTACTTCTTTTATTGTTAATTAATGGAGTATATTAAACAAGTTGCCAACTCATTAAAAATGCTGTTTAAAATATTTTAAAAATACTTCAGGATTATATTTTTATTTATTAAAATTAAATAACGTTTGATTTTAGTTTAAAAAAATTTTTAAATTAATTTTATGTTAAATAAAATAAAAAAACAGTTATACAGAAAATTTAGTTAAGATTTTTCTTACGAGAGGGCGATACAAGTAACTAAAAACACGTAAATCTAATTAAATATTTTATAATTTTAATACATTATTATTATTATTTATCGAGTTTTGATCACCGATTTTAAATATTTCAAATTTTTAAGATTTTAAAAACATAAATAGTCAAGTTTTAATGAGTTAACTATTTAAATGCCGTTAGATGACGCATAGATAATTCAACAACGGCCTCTAGTGAAAAAAATAAAAAATAAAAATAATAGAGGTTTTTTTAAATACAATCGGTTCTAAATAATATCTACAAATTAAAATATTTTAATATTATGATATTTACGTAATGAATTATTTCACTATATTTAATAACCACTTATTAAATTTTACTCATCGCATTTTAATATCAGACATTTAATAATGTAATGTTAGAAAGTTTGAACTTTCTGTTAATAAAATCTATATTTTTGTTATTTGTTTAATTATCAATAAATTCGTCAAAAAAATTAAAATTTAATTTTTAAAGCCACTTATAACATATTTTAGCCGTTTCTGAAAGTTTAAAACATTCAATCCACGATTTTAAAAAATGATCACAAAAATAAATAAAATAGTAAAAATTGTTTAAATTTAAATATTTTAAAGTTAACTTTGGATAAAAATTTTAAATTTGGTTAAATTTATTGTTCACACTTGTTAATAAAATCAATAAAATAAAAAATAAAAATAAATAAGACAAAAAAAAAATGCAGAGGGCGTAGAAGTGTTTCCAGACGACAAACCACAAGTAAAAGGGAAAAAAGAAAGAAAAAAAAACACAAAAAACTAAAAATAAAAATAAAATATTCTGACGTCTCGAAATTTTTATTTTAAATTATAAAGTAAATATTAAAAAAGTATTATAGGCTTATTTTAAAATATTTATAAATATTCTAAAATGATATTACTTTTTAAATCTTTAACAATACAGTACAAAAAATACCTAGCGAGAAAATACTGAATTAAATTTTATACTTATAAAAATTTTTAAAAATAATTTTTAAGCAACGAAATGTAATATTTAAAAAGCATACAGTTTAATCTTATTTAAAATTTTAAATATCGCTTTAAAAAAATAAGTTTAAACCGAATACAGTGGGACCTGAAATAATGGCTACCTGTAAGCGGCGGCCATTTTCTTTTTTGTCAGAGCATTTCTTCTCAGTATACAAAATAATCCTTCCCCGTACGACGGCCATTTGTTGTGTTTGATTGTGTAATGCCATATAAAAATCTTAGAGTAAATTAAATTAATTTAATTAGCATAATCGATAAAGAAAACCAAAATTAGGAAATGAGAATTATTTGTTTTTCGTACTCTTCGAAATGTATTACACGTTATGTAACAAGTTCGAGGAGAAAAATAGAAAGTGAGAGGGGGGAAAAGGAGAAATTTTAAGATGAGCGGAGATTAAGAGAGCAAAGAGAAAAATCCTGATCACGCTCTGTGACATCTTTCATATGATAACCTTAGCATTTAAAGTGAAATATTTGAAAAATTCTGACTCTCATGTTCGAGAAGGAGAGCAGAAATGATGGAAAGAAGATGAGGGGAGAAAAAAGATGAATAAAGATGAAAAGTAAAGAGAAAATCCTGATTATATTCTGCAGTATTCTTTATGCGATAATTTTGTCAGTAGAAGTAAAATGTTTTTGAAGACAAACTGATTATACAATGGATTTTATCAGGTTCTAGAAGGAAAGAAGAAGAAGAAAAAGAAAGAAAGAAAATAAAAATGAGCAAAGATTTAAAGTAAAGAGAAGATCCTGATCGTGTTCTGCAGCATCCTTTACATGATAACATAGCAATAAAAGTAAAGCGTTAAAAAAAGAAAAAATTCTGTCTAGTAGACAACAGTCGATACTGTCAAACTTAGAAAGGAAGAAGAGGTGAGAGAAATAAAGCAAAAATTAAGGAAAATTAGAGACGAAGACAATCTTGATTACATTCTGCAACATCCTTCCAATGAGGAACGTTAGAAGTAAGAGAAAATATCTGAAAAATTCTGACTGTTCGAGAAGGAAAGAAGAAAAGATGCAAAGAAGAAAGACAAGAGACGAGCAAATATTAAGAGGAAATTCTGATCGTGTTTTGCAGCATCCTTTACATGATAACGTAGTAATATAGATAAAAAAAAAAAAAACGTTTAAAGAAATTCTGACTGGTACACAATAATCAACGATGTAGAAATTAAACATGGTCAGAGATTAAAAAGAAAAGCAGCGAGAAGATCCCTCGATATCTTTCGTGCGATAACAGCAATAAAAGTAAAACGTTGGAAAAATTCTAAAAAAAAGAAAATAATGGATATTTTCAAGTTAGTAAAGTGAGGGAGAGAGAGAGAGAGAGAGAGAGAGAGAGGGAGGAGAGGGGGATAATAAATTAAAGACGAGAAGAGATTAATAAAGAGCAAAGAGAAAATCCTGATCATATGCTGTAGCATCCTTCATGTTATAACCTAACAGTAAAAGTAAAACGTTTGAAAAATTCTGACTAGCACTCAATAGTCGATACTCTCGCTAAGCATGATGGGATGGGAGACCTAGTGAGCGAATTTTGCGCTTACTGTTCAGGCTGCGTCCGATGTCTGCGTGTGATGCTGGTTGTGTCCTTTCATCCAAGCCCACCCCTCGATACTTATGGGTAAAGGAAATAGTAAATTGAAGACGGAAGTAGTGGCTAAATTAGCCAAAGAAACCTACTGTAAGTAATATCATCCAAACTTTATATTACTTATCTTATTATATCTACAGAGAGGGGGGAAAAAATTTTTTTTTTCTTTACCTTTTGACAACTGAAGATTGTCCAATCTTGTCGCCATATTTAGCTTATATCGTATCGAATTTTATCTGTTTATCTTTGTTTTTATTAAATAAAAAAAAACCATTTATTAAACTCATTACGTGTATTAAGATACTTACGAAGCGCTCGGATAGTTTTTTTACGTCGGGGTATTTGAGAAAAAAAATCATTTTTTAATCGTACTTTTTTAGGGAGAAAGATGAAATTAAATTAAACATTTTCTTCATAATGGAAGCTATTTTGATAAAGCTCATTAAGAATATATTCACATTTTCTATGTCCTTTATTAGCATCATAACGCAGCGTGAATGTTTAAAATATCATTACCATAAATATCGCTTCCATGGCTTTAAACAATATTAAAACTTAGATCCACCTTAACCTTAAAGATGTATATAATTAGATCGATTCTATAATAACAGTCATTCATTTTAATTCTTACTCGATTAGCATTTACCGCTTAATTAAAACAAGGTTTTATGCTTACCCCGTTTATAGATTCGACTTAAAAGATTCAAGATTTAATGAGATTCAAGCTGAGATTTATCTAATTTACGCCTGATTTATATCAAAATTGATACTTGCCATCTGTTATGCAGCATCCTCTTTAAGTAATCTCACCTATTTATAGCGGCATAAAAAAATGATATGTATAAAATTTCATTAGAACATAAAAATCTTACGAAGGGGAGATTATAAATATAATTTTTATATATTTTATACACTTTCTATAATTGTAGAGTCGAGAATCTCGCCATTAAAAGTTGCCTTTCCGGATATTTACATTAGGATCTCCTACAACTAGGTCAAGCGGGAATTAACAAAATCAGTTTATTTAACCCGTTATTCGATGATTACAAACTCTGCGAATAAATCATTAATATTACAGGTATTAATAATTAATAATATAATATTAAAAAAAATGGCGCTAAACCCTCCTTATCAATCCGCAACACTTCTCGAATCTAAATGACTTTTTCAACTTCTTTGCTCTTGTTGCAGTTTCCTCCTCAGGGATGACGTTACACGAAATTCCAGTTTGGCTTATATCTTTTAATGATAATTAATATCATGCCAGTCATATTTATATCTATGGTAATGTGTAATTTACGGTAAAGGATACCATACGAAAGAAATTTAGATAGTTGTATCACGAAGGAAAGAAAAGTTGTTGCGCTAGATTTCCAGACTGCTTGACGTTGTACAGCTTGTCTCGTCCCATTAAGTAAATTGCCACAGATTCCTCGCCATAAAGAGCATAAATGGTTGGCTGGTAATATATAGACATTTGACACGATTGTAAAATCATTCCTCCTGCAACTTTATATACACGTATAAATGTATTTTAAATGATTAATTTATATTACTACTGTACGCAGTAGAGCGTTATCCTATGGACAAAAAAAGAGCAATTGATTGAGATCCCCACTAACAAAGGGACATCAAACCAGTCTTTTATTCCCCCGAAGAAAAAAAATGTCTGAAGTCAACACTGTACTGTATATGGAGGCCTCCTAATTCAAAATTGCCTGGATCCCATAAAGCTATATAACGAGCCACTGATGTACAGTACATACGCAATTTCATATTTATGGTGGACGAAAGTATTTTTTAAAGGAATATTTTCAATTTAGGAAGCATTATAATATTAAGAAATCTCTTTATGTAAAAAAAATTTATTTTATTTTATTTTATTTTTGTATTTCTTAAAATAAATTTGATTTCTTAAACTAAGTTAAATACCAAAGAGAGTGAAAGCGTAGGAAGAAGAAGAAGAAAAAAGTTTTCAGTTCGATCTACATGTCAAATACTTATATTATTTGGCTTACTGCCACCTGAACGAGTACTTTGAAAATAAAATCCGTAAGAAAATTCTAGATTTTTATCAATAAATAGAATTATTATTTTGTTAAAAATTCGATCAGAATTGATTTTTCCTCCCCCCTTTGCTTTCTATAAATTAGTTCTCGTTAATGACAACTTATGGCATGCCAGGTTACTAATCTGACAAGTGGTGCCTTCTTGTCTGTCACCTTCTATTTATTAATGATATGCCTTTTATGTAATGATCATCTCAAGAAGCCCCCTTTCCTGAATATTAAGGAAACGCCCAAATAATAATTTAAATATCGTATAATTACAAAAAAAAACACTTTTTCTACTGTTAATTTTTTAAAATGTTAAGTGGCATTTATTGAATTTTTACATTTTTCTATTAAATTGTTTTCTTTTTTTTACTAATTTTCCATTTTAAAATGTCACGTGATTATATAAATTTAAAGGTATTTTTTCTAAAAAAAAAATCCGTCCACGATGTATAAATTAACGCAAATTATTAAAATGAGTCTCGAGTGATTAATTCGTTAATTACTTACAGAAAAAAACGAATTAAATTTTAAAAAATTCAAAAAATAAATTTAAAACGAAAATGATTCATTTGATTGGCTGAAATTCGAAATTTTAAAAACCGATTAAACGATTTTTTTCCCTCTAACGGTCGTTTTCTATAACGATTTTTTTTTCTTTATAATTTTTTTTTTTGGCGAAGAAAATTAAATTTAAACGTTAAAATAATTTAAAAAAAATATATTAAAGCATTAATATATCGTTTAAATTAACTTATATGTATATATAATAATATTAAAGTATTATTCGAAAGGGTTTATAAAATATAAGTTTAAGTATTCCGTTTGGATAATTTTCTAGTAGACTCACGGCAATGGGATGATTGCTTATAAAGTCTTCACTTGTTATTATTGTCACGTTCTGATAAAATTCCCATGTTGGGCACATAAACACGACAAATATAAAAAGTGTTAAAAAAAATAACAGTAAAAAAAGGGGAATAAAGTTTGAAAAGTTTCGTTGATTTTCGCGTATAGTTTACTAATAAAATATAAGAAAATAAATATATATTCGTCTTATAGTTTTTTTTTTACTGAAATGAATCTTTGTTACCATAGTAGCATTGATAAATTATCTCGAATTGTTCTTTTTTTTTTTTAAAAAAAAATTCCATCACATACAACAGATCGATGTTTTTGGTTTCAGCATCATTCGCTACTGTTATTCTGATTGCTTTATTGAACGACTTTATTCCTTACAAATCAATGGATTTCTTTATTTCCCCTGCTATAAACGTAGATATTTTTATTAAAAAACATTTATAAGTTTTAAAAATAAACATAAACGAAGCATTACGCTAACTATTTATTAAATTAAACAGTGAAGTTCGCTACACCGATACTCGCCTTGGTATGAAATAATGGATAAATATTTACTTAAATTTTTATATTAATGCCAAACATTATTAAAATTTAATGCCTTCTAGCATTTTATAACGTTAGAAATTTCATTTATAAATGTTATTTTGCCCAATATTTATAATAATCTAGGCACAAACACTACAATCGTATTGTGGTGTTATCATGAAAGTAATTATATAATTCTTTTTATCTAAGAGAATATTCTCATATTTTATGTAATTTTATAAAATAAATCTATATATATTTTCCCTCTTCTTTTTAAAATCATAAATTTTACACTTTAATTTCATTACATTAACCTAAGATAAATATTTCTGGAGAACTAACACATGCTTATCTAAATGAAGCCTTATTAAATAAGTGTGTAATTATTAATTTAGCTTAAAGATAAATTAATAAATATAAATTTATTTAAATTATAAACGTTATTCCCTCTTGAATCCATTACAATCATCACATTCCATCATCCGTTAAATCGATTTTCTGGTTCGTCAAATCTTTCGATTAGTACGGATAATCGAAATAAGAAAATTTACACTAAATTTTTTATTTATTTATTTATATATTTACTTGGTTTATTTCGAAATCAAATTACTTATCGGTTGTTTAAAGATGTTAAGAACCGCTTAAAAAAAAAACGGTCATTATGTCAGGAATTCAAAATTTAAATTTAACCTATCACAGCGATGCATTCCGTTTCGACCAATCATGAAGTGATAAATGATATGACGAAATTAGAATTGAACGGATGGTTACCTTGGTAACCGGATGCGATGATGTTGACCATTGACTACTAAATAAAGCCGAAAGGTAAATTCAGCTCTTCTCTTATATATATATATATGGAAGAGAAAACCAATTCATTTTATTGTAATTTAGAAAATCTCTCTAATCCTAATTAAAGAACTGAAATATCATTTTATGGCATGCATTTTTTAAAAACATTTTCAATATTTATCTCATTAAAAATTGTATTTAATTATGTTCCGATCCCAAGGGACCTGCTGGAAATTTTGCGGGGCTTCTGGAAAAGTTATTAATGGGGCCCCAAAATATTCTCAGAAAATAAAATTTTTTCTTAGAAATTTAAAAGTGCGGGTTCTTCCGAGG
This sequence comes from Centruroides sculpturatus, assembly GCF_000671375.1. Classification (NCBI taxonomy): domain Eukaryota; kingdom Metazoa; phylum Arthropoda; class Arachnida; order Scorpiones; family Buthidae; genus Centruroides; species Centruroides sculpturatus. Next base: position 653,177 of record NW_019384568.1, on the reverse strand, counting down.
CCCTACAAAATCGATGCATGAGCCAGCCCTGTTGATGCCCTTTCGACACGTGAAAATACTTTCTGTTTACCATTAAATAAGTAAATTTTAATTGAAATTTAAATGTATTAATCAATAGATCCGTGTTCCGTAACTCTTACTATGATATTCTTACTATTACATAGAGTAAGAATATCAGGGGCCCCAGGTCTCGGGGCCCCTGATATTCTTGAAAAAAATAAAGCAATTTCACAGTTACAATTGAATATCATAGCTCTATGCCTACAGTTAGACGTTATGATGTCATATCATATAGAGGGGCACCAGTGTTTTATGCCCAGGGACCCAGAAGGTCTTAATCCGCCACAGTTTGTAAGTAATGATGTTAATAGATGAAGTGTTTGATAAATTGGCTTGGTTAATGTTCGTTGAATTTAAGAATTTTAAATGCATTATTATTTATGTTTTAATATATTTAATCCTTGTAATTGATCGGTCATTTTGTTTTCTTGAGTGTATTACAACGGTTAAATGAGTAAAGAAAAGTTTTAGTATGAATAAAGCAGCAGAAAATCGTTTTATACGAATAAACATTAACAACTTTTCTTAATTATATGAAAGAAATATTATTATTTCTTAAATATGTTTAAAAATCATGCTTTTTTTTTAGTTGAAAAGCTTAAATTTTTGCCTTCTCTAAAGGCAGAATCCTAATTTAAGGCCACATTTAGGCTTGTGGTGGCTTTAAGTTATAATATAATAGAGGCCTTTTCCCTCCACCGAATAATTTAAATAAAATTAAAAGGGCGAGGCACTAAATTCAGCTTGCAAATCCAGCAACAAATTGCATAAATTTTCCCAGTTAAAAAGTTAAAATCGTGTGTGACGCCGTCTGTTTTGATATTTTATTTTTAAAAAATACCTTTTATATTATTAATTATTATAAAATGGCAAATAAACTTCTGAGGGTAGAATCGAGTTTAATAAAAAAAAATTGTAAATATTAATAACGAGTAAAGTCATCATTAAGTCTGACCCCACTCTAGTTACCACACGTGACCCCTTCTATCTCTCCACCCCCTTGACCTTTAACCACCAAAATTTAACAGCATCAATTTCCCTAATACACAAACCTCCTTGAAAAATTTCGGAAAATTTCGACAAATGGCCCGGGAGTTATTAAGCATCGAATTGGATGAACAAAATCTTGCTCCCTACACGACTATACAGAAAAAAACTCCGAATTTTTTTTTTTTTTTTACATTTCTCCACATTTCGAGGTCCCCGAGTCCAAAAATGTAAAAATATGGGGGTCTTTTTTTGACCAATCGCCATACTTTTCCTCCGTTATACACAACACCTGGAAAGTAATACAGTACATTATTATTTTATCAGAATATCTTGTTTACCATATATATAGGCCTATATAATTCATTTTTCAAGATATATTATTATAGAAATATATATATTTATATTAAATATATCCTTTTTTTTTTAAGATACCTTTCTTATATATATAGAGAACGTATGAATAAGATGGTGCTCTTATTTCTCTTTATGTAATAGTAACAAAAACAAGTTCCTTTATACGAGATATGTTTGCCGAGGACATATTTCTTTTGTTATAGATGTCATTCTTTTCTAAATAAATTGAACTGTGTTATTTAGAATACATTTATTTCGCAAAATTTTTAGAAAAATACTTTCTTTTCTACGTTGTAAATAAAGAATTCGCTCTTTGAAAGCCTATAAAAGCTTATAAATTCGTATTCGTAAAGTAGGTAATTGATCTAACGTGAAGTAAACACGAAAAACTCCACGTGACCAGCCTTTTGCGAGGCACGAACCCACGACCAGTGTGTTCTGTGGTTTTACCCACTCGGCTACTGGTGTGGGCCTTACGTGCCTAGTGAGAAATTCGGCACTGAATGTAAGATGACGGCTTAGTAATTTTATTGATAATTTCATATATTTTATAGTTTTTTTTTTGTCTTTGGCTCAAAACACCGAAGATTAGATTACCCTTCCTCCTCCTCCTCCTCCTCTTCTATTTATATAGAGATGATAAATTGAATTTTTACATGGATAAATCAATTAATTATCTTTTAAAATCTCTAAAACTTTAGTTTAAAAACATAATTTACTAAATGCATTTTGTTGTAAATCTTAAAGCTTTGTAGAATCTAGATTTTCTTTTCTAATTTTGGGACCCCCGAAACCAGGATTCTCACGTGCTTAATGAGTAATCCGGCACTGTCAATACTAAATATTACAAATCTTCTTTAAAAGAGAAGGATGAAGAGAGGAGGAGAAAGAGGAGGAGAAGGGATAAGAAGATTCTCCTTCCTCCTCTTCTTCCTTATTCATTTATATAGTAGAAGTTGATTATAAGTTTTCAGACGGATAAATCAGTCAATTTGCTTTTAAAATTCTCGAAAATTTGATTTTAAAACATTCACTAAATGCATTTTGTTGTAAATCTTAAAAACTTATTAGAATAATAAAGTCTAATAATTCTTTTAACAAGATAAAATTCGTCATCAAAGATTTAAGAATTTCTTAAAAAATTTTTCCATGTCCAAATTTTAAATTATGATTTATGGATATTCTTATTTTTCTTTTCTTATATTTTTTCTGTTTTGTTTCAAAATTCACTACAATAAATCAAATTTATAAATCGATAGAGGATTTGAAAGGACAAGAAAAACTTTTGGCATATTAAATATGTAAATTAGTCGCGATGTAAGACACTAAAACTCCGATAGACTTGGCCCTGTTTCAGTTCAGATTTTTGGTTATTCCTTTTAAATTCTTTCAAGTAGAATGCAGTCTTACAAAGTTATTTTTATTATTACCCAGAAGAATATCAGTCTTGAAAATTCGAATATTAATTTATTTGATTGCAATTCCATGAAGTATTCAGTTTTGATCCATAAAATTAAATTTATTTCCGACATACTAATCCCACTTCTAACATTTATTATTTAAACTAGAAAACAAATAATTTATTCCCTTGGATTTTCCATGTTAATTCAAAACGTTGTAAAATATATAAAAGGTTATTCTGTTTAAATCTGTGAAATGTCATAATATATATATATATATATATATTAGTTATTCATCATATAACATATCAAAACTTGAGGATACAATTGGAAAGGTTGTCTTTTTAAAAATTTATCTTATCAATTTTCCCTTGTTGTAAGTAAGTTACGATGAAATCATTTAAAATTCTTGTTTATTTTTAATTATAAATTAGATTTTTCAAACTAAATTATAATTAAAAACAAACAAGAATTGTAAAATTCAATTCTCCTCACCTTTACTAAAGACACCTTTCTCTGTATTAAAACAGCCCACCAATGGTCTAGTATATAGAACCATTGAATGCTGGTGAGTTCGCTCCTCACTAACAAACTGGTAGCGTGGAGTTTTCCGGATTTTTTTCCACCTAAATAGGGACCAATTTCCAATACAGCATCCTCCCGGCAGGCACTCCTCTTTGGCAGATCGCCACGTATTGCTCCGTCTCGTCTCATTATTCCTGTATTAAAATAATCAATTTAATATAAAAATGTTATAATTAATTGTTTAAAATATAAATTATTAGTAGATTTAACTAGTGGATACGTTGTTTTTTTATATGCAACAATAAATTTTTTTTTGTTTAATTATTGAAAGGGGAGACGATGAGTTAACAGCGAATGCCATGATTGAAAAAGATATATTTGTTAGAATTATTAAATACGAATTTAAAGAAATATAAGTTATATCATATCATTTTATCACGTAGTCATTATGATATCAAAAGGATAAGCACGTTCATATTTCGTTTATGTCCTCTGGTGATATCTTATCAGATATGTGTGCATTTCTTCTTACGTGACTTGATTCCTTCTTAAGATGTGCATTGCGATGTTAAGTAGATTTTTCTTTTGCTGATGCGGATATTGTATCAACTAACGGTGAATAATGTGCAAATATATTTTTCAACGCTCCTGTTTAGGACACGTGGACGTCCATTGAGAGACTGAAGGGGCACGAGGTGATATCTCTTCCAATAATGTATCGCTGAAGATAGAAAAACAGTAGTGTTCACCATTTTTTTTTTTCACTCTCCTGATGCACTTTTGTATAATCTTTACCAATTTCAATTCATTCATGATACATTAGGTGAAATTATTGTATTGTGTAGAAACAGTTGAAGATGTTTAAACATAAAAACAGCGATATCAGCATTAAATTTCATGGCTAAAAAATTTAAATTTTATAGGTAACGTCATAATTTTTATTTTATTAAAATTTTATTAAAAAGCTTTTTATATTATTAATTGTTATAAAATAACGAAAAAAACTTACGAGGGTCGAGATGAGTTAATTGTAAATTGTAATTGCTAATAACGAGTAAGTCCGATCCCACTCCAGATACGACGAGTGATCTCCTCTATCAACCCACTCCTTCGACCTTTAACCACCAAAATTTAATAGCATCAATGCCTCTAAAATACAAACCTCCGTGCAAAATTTCAGAAAATTTTGACAAAAGGCACGGGAACGATTAAGCTTAGAAATGGGGTGAACAAAAATCGTGACTCCACACACATATCCATATATTACTAATGATATTTCATTGAATAACTTTTCAAGTTTTTATCTATTTGTACAAATAGTAATTCTTTCATTGCATAAAGCAAACGACAGAAATTCAATACACCATCAAAAATTTAAGCTTACTTTAAATATAGTTACTTATCATACCGGCCTTATAATTAATTTGTTTTATAGAAAGATAACTGCAAGTTTTCCCTCTGTTACCTTCAGCAATGTATCCACATTAAAGTCTTCCAGCATCTTACCTTTATCTTTAAAATTCTTAGATTAAAATCAATTTTCTGAGAATTTAAACTAATTTTTCTTCTACGTTTTAAAATGAAGTAGCCATCTCTTATCGTTATTGAGATATACGAATAATGTTTAACGTCATATGGCAAATTATAGACGGCTATAAACTTGCAGTAAGCCTTAAACGCAACTTAACTTAATAAAATGTTAAATACGGCGAGTAGGCAAGGAGCTACATACGAATTCTGATAGGTTCCTAAAACTGATGTTTGTAACTTTCGAATGGGGATATTGCTGCTTACATCCTTCTAATACAGCGAAATTGAAAAAAAAAAGTAGCGCGCTGCGTACATTTTCAAAATGGCGGACTGTTCCTGTCACTGTATTTGATTGAAACGCGAATTACGACTGGTCAAAAGCAAGTTTTGGTAAATAATGGAAGTTCGCTAGAAGTTTGTGAACTAAAAAACGTCATTAAGGTTCAAGTATTACGTTGCACCTTCGTTATTTTCACCATGTTTTCGGGCATAGAAAATATCATTTCAGATTGTATACTTTTATTTCGGACGACGTGAAATTATAACTAACACGTTCACTATGCTCTACATTAATAAAGTACCGTGTTTAGTAACAATTTTTATCAATTAACTAATGCTAAATGATGTTTAGAGTGCATTCAAAATGATCAGAACAGGCTTATACTGTATTACCGTGGAGTCTACTGGTAGGTCCTATTTACGTGGTTTAAATAATAAAAAACCAAGTAAAACACCTTATGAATAAACTAGTTTTACGCTTATAGAGTTGTAATTTGCAAATATTATACTTCAATAACGATATTCAGATTGATGTAAAGGACTAAATCCGTCAGCTAAAAGAAGAAACAGGAAAAATAATGATGCGGAACTTATCAAAGGTTCCTATTCATTCCACGAAGAAAACACTCGCAAAGGATAAACACAAACAGTCACTACAACAAACTCCAATAACACTACGTAAAACCCTAACATTCCGTTGCTAAATATAATTAAATTGGCATTTTAAATATGCAGATTTTCGGAAGATGTTAATAAATGTGCTAATTATATAAATTTATTCGCTTTTTTTAAAGATTAATAATCAATTTTCTCATTTTACACTTACCATATGTTAGTCAGTATCATTGCATTGACTCACGAACAGCAGAAATATGCTTGAAATGCTTAAAAAAAGACAGTAAATGTAATAATTATTTAATCTTTTATGCTTTACAATTAATTCTTATTGTTTTTCTCAGTTAATTAGAATTAAATGACTGTTTTTTTTGGCATCTTCTATGATAAAATTAGTAATTATATTACAGTTATTGAGGAAAATCAATGTGTGTGTGGTTATGGTATTTAATGCATTGTGTAGAAGAAATGTAACAAAGGTGTGTGTGTGATTCAAGAATTGCCACATAACTCTTAGACAACAAGACTTTCTTAGTCTGATTTAAATGTATAATTATATGATTAATATTCAACAACATTATTCACATTTATAAAAAGGAAGTGAACGCCTTTCAAATATTCATTTCCTTAACATTATAGGTGTGGCTAGTCTCATTTCCTCTATTTCCTTCCTATCACTTAATTTTATTTTTATTTTTTTTTAATTTTTAAAATTGTTTTTTTACATAGTTAAGTATCATANCTGTTATTCTGATTGCTTTATTGAACGACTTTATTCCTTACAAATCAATGGATTTCTTTATTTCCCCTGCTATAAACGTAGATATTTTTATTAAAAAACATTTATAAGTTTTAAAAATAAACATAAACGAAGCATTACGCTAACTATTTATTAAATTAAACAGTGAAGTTCGCTACACCGATACTCGCCTTGGTATGAAATAATGGATAAATATTTACTTAAATTTTTATATTAATGCCAAACATTATTAAAATTTAATGCCTTCTAGCATTTTATAACGTTAGAAATTTCATTTATAAATGTTATTTTGCCCAATATTTATAATAATCTAGGCACAAACACTACAATCGTATTGTGGTGTTTTCATGAAAGTAATTATATAATTCTTTTTATCTAAGAGAATATTCTCATATTTTATGTAATTTTATAAAATAAATCTATATATTTTTTTCCTCTTCTTTTTAAAATCATAAATTTTACACTTTAATTTCATTACATTAACCTAAGATAAATATTTCTGGAGAACTAACACATGCTTATCTAAATGAAGCCTTATTAAATAAGTGTGTAATTATTAATTTAGCTTAAAGATAAATTAATAAATATAAATTTATTTAAATTATAAACGTTATTCCCTCTTGAATCCATTACAATCATCACATTCCATCATCCGTTAAATCGATTTTCTGGTTCGTCAAATCTTTCGATTAGTACGGATAATCGAAATAAGAAAATTTACACTAAATTTTTTATTTATTTATTTATATATTTACTTGGTTTATTTCGAAATCAAATTACTTATCGGTTGTTTAAAGATGTTAAGAACCGCTTAAAAAAAAAACGGTCATTATGTCAGGAATTCAAAATTTAAATTTAACCTATCACAGCGATGCATTCCGTTTCGACCAATCATGAAGTGATAAATGATATGACGAAATTAGAATTGAACGGATGGTTACCTTGGTAACCGGATGCGATGATGTTGACCATTGACTACTAAATAAAGCCGAAAGGTAAATTCAGCTCTTCTCTTATATATATATATATGGAAGAGAAAACCAATTCATTTTATTGTAATTTAGAAAATCTCTCTAATCCTAATTAAAGAACTGAAATATCATTTTATGGCATGCATTTTTTAAAAACATTTTCAATATTTATCTCATTAAAAATTGTATTTAATTATGTTCCGATCCCAAGGGACCTGCTGGAAATTTTGCGGGGCTTCTGGAAAAGTTATTAATGGGGCCCCAAAATATTCTCAGAAAATAAAATTTTTTCTTAGAAATTTAAAAGTGCGGGTTCTTCCGAGGCCCTACAAAATCGATGCATGAGCCAGCCCTGTTGATGCCCTTTCGACACGTGAAAATACTTTCTGTTTACCATTAAATAAGTAAATTTTAATTGAAATTTAAATGTATTAATCAATAGATCCGTGTTCCGTAACTCTTACTATGATATTCTTACTATTACATAGAGTAAGAATATCAGGGGCCCCAGGTCTCGGGGCCCCTGATATTCTTGAAAAAAATAAAGCAATTTCACAGTTACAATTGAATATCATAGCTCTATGCCTACAGTTAGAAGTTATGATGTCATATCATATAGAGGGGCCCCAGTGTTTTATGCCCAGGGACCCAGAAGGTCTTAATCCGCCACAGTTTGTAAGTAATGATGTTAATAGATGAAGTGTTTCATAAATTGGCTTGGTTAATGCTCGTTGAATTTAAGAATTTTAAATGCATTATTATTTATGTTTTAATATATTTAATCCTTGTAATTGATCGGTCATTTTGTTTTTTTGAATGTATTACAACGGTTAAATGAGTAAAGAAAAGTTTTAGTATGAATAAAGCAGCAGAAAATCGTTTTATACGAATAAACATTAACAACTTTTCTTAATTATATGAAAGAAATATTATTATTTCTTAAATATGTTTAAAAATCATGCTTTTTTTTTTAGTTGAAAAGCTTAAATTTTTGCCTTCTCTAAAGGCAGAATCCTAATTTAAGGCCACATTTAGGCTTGTGGTGGCTTTAAGTTATAATATAATAGAGGCCTTTTCCCTCCACCGAATAATTTAAATAAAATTAAAAGGGCGAGGCACTAAATTCAGCTTGCAAATCCAGCAACAAATTGCATAAATTTTCCCAGTTAAAAAGTTAAAATCGTGTGTGACGCCGTCTGTTTTGATATTTTATTTTTAAAAAATACCTTTTATATTATTAATTATTATAAAATGGCAAATAAACTTCTGAGGGTAGAATCGAGTTTAATAAAAAAAAATTGTAAATATTAATAACGAGTAAAGTCATCATTAAGTCTGACCCCACTCTAGTTACCACACGTGACCCCTTCTATCTCTCCACCCCCTTGACCTTTAACCACCAAAATTTAACAGCATCAATTTCCCTAATACACAAACCTCCTTGAAAAATTTCGGAAAATTTCGACAAATGGCCCGGGAGTTATTAAGCATCGAATTGGATGAACAAAATCTTGCTCCCTACACGACTATACAGAAAAAAACTCCGAATTTTTTTTTTTTTTTACATTTCTCCACATTTCGAGGTCCCCGAGTCCAAAAATGTAAAAATATGGGGGTCTTTTTTTGACCAATCGCCATACTTTTCCTCCGTTATACACAACACCTGGAAAGTAATACAGTACATTATTATTTTATCAGAATATCTTGTTTACCATATATATAGGCCTATATATATTTTTTTTTGTAAATTGGAAGGCTGTTTTTTTAACCAGAAAGTGTTAAATGGTCTCACTGAAAGGGTCGTAAAGACTGTAAAGAGCTTAAATCTTTATATAGGATGTGATATTCGATACATTATCAAGAAATAAGGATTAATCTTTAATATCAGGAGTTGCTATTCTCTGTTTATCTCATGAATAAAATGGAAATTTTATAGGGGTGATACCTTGGAGAATGTGTAGAAAAGTATTACAAAAATTAGAATTTTACAGCTGTAGTAACGAACAGAATTGTTATTACTACTTAAATACATTTAAAAGTATAATTTACACGCGTAAATATGTTATAAAATAAAATCATAATACATTTACTTAAAAAATAATACTTAAATTTGTAAATAAATTCCTTTTTTTCATGGTATTATTATTGGTTTTACACGTAAACTATATATAACTTAAGGGCCTCTAGATATTACAGGACTGGACTTAGACTTTTTGTGGCCCCGAGTTATATTATACGACAGGCCTTTCTCCTCCAACGAATAATGATGATACGTATAAAAATGTGAGGCCTTAAGTTATAAAGTCATAACAGAGATCCTAAGCTGCAGCATGCTTAACTTATTTGCAAATTAGACCCCGAGCTACTAGGTTTTAGATTGGGGCCTGCATTTATGAGCTATAGCAAGGCCTTCTTATTTTATACAATCAGGGCCGGCACAGACGTCGGTTTTTCGGGCCTCAGACTCGAGGATCACCGCACTTTCAAATTTCTAAGAAAATCTGATTAAAAAATATTCTTGTTTGTAAATATTTTGGGGCACCACTTAACTTTTTCCATAGGCCCCACAAAACCTACATCATGCCCCGTATATAATCAATATTCTATTGAATATTATATTATATTATAGAGAAGCTTGGCTAACCTGTTGTTTCTCTCTCTCAAAATTAAGTATTTTAATTAGAAAAAGTATAAAGTTTCTTATGGTGGAATAATGAAAAATCTGTTATTATTTGTTTTTTTTTATGTATTTTTATGATTAGGAGGAGGTAGAGGGACCATAATTCTGGCTCAGGCCTCATCTCTCTCTAACATATTATAAATAAATATAATATTAGGATATAAACTCTAGTTACAATGATTTCGAATTGTGTAAAGTAGAAAGGTCTATTCTCTTAGAAAACAACTAAATAACATTTACAGTAATCAAACAAGAGAAATCCATTAAGTAAAACTATATACATGTCAATGCAATAAAAATAATTAATTCCTTATAAAATAGCATAAAATTACAAATAAAATATATTTTCTACTTATTAAGATTAACATTTTTTTAAAATAAACAAAATAATGGATACTTAATTTACAGGTTATATTTTGTATGTTAAATTAATATTAAAAATATATTCTTAAATTTTAAATTTAATTATGGTTATAATTAATATTCATTTATGCTAATCATTAAAAAATAAATTCTGGAATATATTTTTGTTTATAATTCAATTAAAAGTCAGTTGTATTATGATAAAAAAAATTTTAAATATAAATATTGGTTCCTAATTTCATAAAAGTAAATGTTATTAATAAAGAAGAGGAAGGCTTGAAATGCTT